>NC_041394.2:5458552-5758552 GCF_900747795.2 Erpetoichthys calabaricus
TCTTTGTTACTTAGTATTGCCTAATCTTATTTTCTTCATCTTGTAAAGCACTTTGAGCTACACCATTTGTATGAAAATTTGCGATACAAATGAATGTTGATGTTGTTGTTGTTGGAGATAAGGATGCAATCAAGTGATTGCAATCAGACCTGAGAAAAGCAGCTCTTTGAGGGGTAAGCCCACTACAGAGACAAAGTTGCGCACAACTTACAACAAAACAACATCGAGGAAGTGTGGAACAGGATGAAGACTATCACTGGCTACAAGAATGCTGCAAAACATGTAGAGGAAGTGGACAAGAACAGAGCTAATGAACTGAAGCAGTTCTTCAACAGGTTTGACTCATTCATGTCAGCACAATCCTTCCCCCAACATTGCTGCCCTCTATGTGTAAGCTTTGGAGGTTCCGAAATCCCAACTGCCATCTTTACCCTGCGCAAATTACAGTGTTATCACATCTGTGGTTTCCTGCCCCCCTACACTCCCTGGATTGTGTATCTCTGCTGATCAAGTGAGGAGTTGGGATCATTCTGCATAAACAAGGCTTCATAGTGGGTCAACCACAGTTAATTTATGCACGGCGGACGCACCGTGGCGCATGCGCACTGCGGCCTTGGCGCCCGCCCCAGAGTCCAGAGTCAAATGCGACGGCTTCCCAAAATGAGGCGGCGCCCGCCCCAGAGTCAAACGCAGTGGCTTCCCAGAGTCAGTAGGTGGCGCCCAAATAACACAACGTGCTGCGCCGTGGCGCCCGACCCAGAGTCAAATGCAGCGGTTTCCCAAAACGTGGCGGCTTCAAAGAGTCAGTAGGTGGCGCCCAGACAACACAACCTGTGAGCGCCCAAACAACATAACCTGTACAGTCATGGATACAAACAATGAATGAAGGCGCCCACACAAAGAAACCGCTTTAGTTCAAATAGGGTTATTGAATTGAATGGAAACTTTACCATGCCTACGACCTGTGAACTACACCTGAGGTAAAGCGTGCACGCCAGGTTGTACAGCCACCCGGACGCGACCGCCCACACCACCGCATATACCCTCCATGATATTTCATCACGCAGCGGCTTCCCACCGAGGCGGATATTGCACCGTGGCGCACACCCTAGAGTCAAGCGCAGCAGCTTCCCAGAGTCAGTAGGTGGCGCCCAAACAACACAACCTGTTCACTACACTTGCTCTAATCCACTGTGCCAGTAATATAGATCACATAACGGTCACAGACTCAAACCCAGCGGCTTACCCGACTCAGTGGCTGGCAAACGAACACCACAACCTGTAAACTACACTTGCTGTGCTCCACTCTGCCAGCAGTCAGTGTCAGCAAGGGCAAGAGAATCACGTCTCCACAAAATGAAACCGCTTTAGTACAGATATGCTTATTGAATTAAATGACATTTCCCCAGATGCGCCCACCCTCCATGATATGTCATCCATCCAAATACCTGACGTAACAGAAATTGATTGCCATTCTTGGATTTCCGATTCGCTAGCGAATCGCGGGCTTACTTGTTCTGCATAAACAAGGCTTCATGGTGGGATGGAATCAGCTCCAGGATGCTAAAAATATGTGTCAGCCAGCTCTGTGGGGTCTTTCAGAACTTGTTCTCACTTTCCCTGAATTTGCAGAATCTTTCCCTGTTAGATTTGTAATTTTAAACTGAGGAGCAGAGAGGGAAATAAAAGAAAAATATATCTTTGTCCCAAACATTATGGAGGGCACTATAGCACCTTGGGCTTGAATTCCAGGCGTGGATGTTGTTTGTGTGTGTGTGTGTCTATGTAGAGATTGCAGGTTAATTTCTGGAAATGTTATTCTTCAGACACTCTGATTTACCTCCTACATATCAAAAAACATGCAAGCTAAACTGACTGGCATATCCAAATTGCATCCTGTGTGTGTGTATGTGTGTGTGTGGGTGTGAGTTGGTGTCATTATCCATCAAGCCCTATAACCCCCAACTTGGATTAAGTAGGGTTAAGAAAGATTGACTGACTAAATTTCCATAAAATGGACAATGGACTTCTTGAGAATTTTATAACATAATATGACTAAATTAGGGTAGTGACTGTTTAGAAGAATACATGCTAAAAGAAAATTACACCTCTGTCAAAGGGAATGCATTATTAAGTGTCTAATTATTCCAGTAAATGAAAGAGAAACCCAATTAAATATCTGTGTTGAGAAACGATAAAACCTAATGCATGCATCTGTCTTGGAAAATAATGGCTTTCACCTTCTAGGGAGAACTATTGATGAAGCCCTCCTTTTGGCCAATATGGACAAGCCTGAAAAGCACATTGTTTTATGAAACAATAATGAATACCTTGACATTTCTACGGCAGAGAAGTTGTACTGTAATTGCGATTAGTTCCAAATTGCAAATTACATGCAAATGTATTTTCATTGACATTACAAATAAAAGCAACCTTTTTGGTAGTATCCATGTAGCAGGTGATTATATCTGAACAGGGTTTATGACTGAAAATATGTAAGCAGGAGAGAGTTTTTGTGGACAGCCTGCTCTAGGCAGATTTATGGCTCTGCCATGCTGCTTCTATTTCTTCAAGACTGATTTAACTGTGTCACACACATGTGTTTAGGGGGAAGCCAAGGGGCCCAAAAGTGTGTGAAAGAACAAAAGATAGGGGAATGGAACAGAGTACTAATGCTTCTTCTTCCCTCTCGACAGACCAACAGAAGAATAAAAAATCCTCCTCACCTCAATATCATGACAGTAAACCACTTCCGGCCCTCTGTGATAACTCCACTCCCAGTTCCTCTCCCAGAAGACACAAACCAGAGTGCCTGCCCTTTTAATTATCTTGTTCACTCGGTGGGATTCTCTTGAAGTGATGTTACCAATGTACCACAGCATAGAAAATCGCACTGACCATTAGAGTTATAGAAGATGTGAAGGATGCCAGTTTCCACATTAACATTAGAACTGCACACTTCAGTGGTGACTTCAGCTATGAAGATTGCAAACAGAGTGATGCCTTTATCTGACTGAATGGGGGTATGTGGGTGTAGCAGGGTGCAGTAGGCTGCATTCTGCTAATCCACACATTTGCAAAACAAAAGTGGGCTATTAGCGCAGTGATAAGGAACTACGAGCTTCTTGGCGTATGTAAGGAAAATCTAAGGAGGGCAGGGACAACGAAAAAAATTGTAAGCTTCAGGGATTCTAGTGTTAAAGGACTATAGTCTCCTAAGGAAAAAGAGCCTGCTCTGCCATTTCTTATATAGTTCATCCGGTCTGGCCTGTCACTGATGTGGACCCCCAAGTACTTGTAGGAGTGGACCACCTCTATATCCACTCCTTGAATAATGACCGGACATAGAGGCTCTTTGGTGTGGCAAAAGTCAATAAGTAGTTCCTTGGTTTTGCTGATGTTTAGTTGCACCAAGTAAAAGAGCACTTCACCTGACTCTTCTCTTCTATCTCATTCTCTTTATCAATACTCCCCATAAGTGCAGACTCCTCTGAGAATTTCTTCTGTTATATTTATAGTCAAAGGTGTAGACTGTGAAGGGAAAAGCAGACAAGCCTGTTCCTTGTGGTGCTCCAGTGTTTCTCATACCCTCTAAGCCTCACAAACTGTGGTCTGCCAGATAGATAGACCATCATCCAGGACAGCACAGGCTCATCCACCTGCATATCTTTGATCTTACAGCTAAATAAAGATGCCAGGGTGGTACTAAAGGCACTGGAGAAATCAAAAACATAATCCTCACAGTGCTGCCAGCTTTGTCCGGCCTTGTGGAGCAGAGAGATAATTGCATCCTCCACTGCAGTCTTTGTCTGATAGGCAAACTTCAGTGGGCCCTGGTGATATACCACAAGAGGTCTCATGTAGTCCGGGGGTCTGTAGTCATTAGAGGCCTGCCTTCTTTGAAGCATGTCACAAAAGCAGACCACAGACATAAAAAGTTTGGGGCAGCCACCCATATATTGTGCCTTGGCTGCAAATAGGTTTTAAATTGATTGAGATGATCACAGGTTTGAGTCCACAACAGAACTGAATATAACAGGAAAAGATGACAGCTTTAAAGCCCGGAACCAGAAGTGACGTCATTGGGACCATAACCGGATGTGACGTCATCACTGGCACCGGGACTTGGAGAGATTTCCTGTGGATGGTCTACAGAAGATTGAGAAAGAGAGTTAGTGCAGCTCGCCACACCCTGGTCTGGTGTGGTAGTACTATTCTTAAGGCATTTCAGATGTCTCCCAATCGCACTTGTGTGACAAGTAGGAACATTGCAGCAGTGGCACTTTCAGGAGCTTTAGGGACAGACTGAACAGGTGACAGAGGACCCCACAAATTTGTCAGCACAGCACAGGGCTTAAAAACCTGACGACTGACTCCATCTGGTCCCACGACTTTTCCTGTGTGTAGCTTCCTCAGCTGTCTTCAGTTCATTAGTAAAATTCACTTTTAACACTAGAATCCTTGAAGCCTATGAAAAATTTGTAATGCCAGGCCACCTTAAATTCCCTCGAACCTCCTCATCAGCGTCTTTTGTTTTGCAAATGTGTCGATCAGCACAAGCAGCAAGCAGACTGCTGTCCCATCTCCCATTGACACAACTTTTAGTCAAGTCTGTTTATCTGGGTGTGAGGTGCCTTAATAACATATTGTTATTTGGAATACATGCATTTCATGTGTGTTCTGTGTCTAGTATGATCTATGTAAATGTAGGATGACGGGAAATGCGAGAAATGCAAGAAATGTTGAACACCTAACTAAAACAGAAACTTTTGCATATTATAGTACTAATGACAAAATTTTGACATGAAGTGTATAATGTGTGAAGACTGAAGTCCAAATATCAAATAAACACTTTCACAAAAGGTACAAGTATAACAAAGTGTTTGATCGACATAAACATGCTGACCAAGTACATGTGCAATGCCACTCCTTATTCAGGAAAAGATCCCAGTCGTCCCACAGGAGAACTTTCCGAGACTGAGGTCATAAAGCTTAAGGAGCCATTTCTGTGCAAAGGCAGAACCGTGTTAAAGATAGTTTTATGTAAATGAAGGATCTGCCTTTGAACAGATCGCTAAATGATGTATCTTGAAGCAGAGGTCATGGGTATGTTTTTTAACCCTTAAACCGCAAATGCAATTTGCCATCACGCCAGAGCCGAGTATATTCGGCAAAGTACATTCGTTGAACGCTGCAACCGGCTAAAGTCGGTTTCCAGTGCAATTTGGAAGCACGCCGGAGCCGAGTATATTCGGCGACGTATATTCATTGAACGCTGCAACCAGCTCTAGTCACTTCACAGAGCAATTTGCCAGCACGCTGGAGCTGATCAGTCAGTGCCGTACCTTCGTTGAGCTGCCAGCTCATGACCACTGCCGCATCACTGTCCCTGGGATTCAGCCGCTGCACTAGACTAGCCGGGAAGTGTCAGCATTGGCCTCTGTGTGCTTGCATGCAGCCAGTTCAAGTGCAGTTGGCTCGATGATTTACTGAATTTCATCAATGGCATCAGTTGCACCTTATACATACAGGGTGCCCACAAAAACACTCCTCGATTTTAAATGGTTACAAAATAAAAATTTATTGGAATATTCTTTCACCTTTGAGGCTACAGTTTCATCAACTCATAAAGTTTCATATGGTATCTGTTGATTACATACACTCGATGTGCGCCCCACCTGTTACTCGGCAAACATCGATGCAATAACTGAGCTCGGACCAGACTCTCCGAAGCATATCCGGCGTGAACGCGTTTATAGCTACAGTGATGTGTTCCTGCAGATCATCCATAGTTGCGGGTAGTGGAGGTCCGTACTCTCTGTCTTTCACGTACCCCCAAAGGAACAAAATGGACTTGTTAGTAGGCAGATTCACATGAAATTTGCGTCTGAAAGCACACTGCACAGTCACAAAACTTTTTGTTGTATGAAATTCCAACACACATCAGCTGTGTAGATGACGGGTGAGCGTCATTTTGAATTTCACGGCCCACTAGCGGTGTAAGGAGTGCACAGAAGAATCTGTGAGGAAAAGAAGAAATGTTTTGAGTTAATGTATTTGCTGTTATCTTATTTATAAACATATTCCAATAAGTTTTGATTTTGTAACCATTTAAAATTGAGGAGTGTTTTTGTGGGCACCCTGTATAATACTGATTGTTGCAGTAGTTTTTCACTGGTCTACAAAAAAATATTTTTTGTTTGCTACTGGGAACTTCAGAGCATCTCCTTATTAAGTTTTTTACACTGATTTCATATATGAAATCGCAAGCACGTCAGGTTTTTGAAATACACATCATTGACGTTTTGACACTTTTGAATATCAATATAATATATCAACACGATATCTGGAGTTTGAACTCTGTCCCACCAAAATTGTTTTGATGTGTTTATTCTGAAAACAAACCATAAGACGATACCAGAGACACGTTAAAGCATATTTATGTTCAATTTATCACAAAATAAAAGTGAGGTCAGCATACCCAGGAATGTTGGAGGCACTTATTTTTGCGCTTGTACTGCACATCCGTCTCTCTTTGCAAGAACCAACAGTAGTCACCCATCATGCTCGGAGTGAATTTTCCCCAATATCTGTTTTCCATTACCTTTATATCTTGATGAACTCTTTCCCCATGCTCATCTCTGACATCGCTTAGATTTGGTATAAAAAAGTCGAGATGAGAATGTAAAAAATGCATCTTCAGTGACATTCTGGCTCCCGTAAGCTGATATACTTTCAGCAGGTTCTCCACAAGCTCAGTATTATTCTCTGCTCTGCGACTGTCAAGAAAAATTCAGGACAACCTGCATGATTGAGGCTGCTGAATCAATTGGCTTCAGTTTCCTTTTGAACTCATCGTCAATCATCAGTTAACGAATTTCAGAGCCAACTAAAACACCTTCCTTAATTTTGGCTTCACTTTTCTCGAGACCAGACTTATTTCTTAAATGCTGAAATGCATCGCCTTTACTGTTCAGTTACCCTAGTTGTCCAAGACCTGGAACATCCATCCATCCATTATCCAACCCGCTATATCCTAACTACAGGGTCACGGGGTTATGTTGGGTTAGGGTTACGTCCTATGTTGGCTGGAGCCAATCCCAGCCAACATAGGATGCAAGGCAGGAAACAAACCCCTGGTAGGGCACACACAGACCCACACACCAAGCACACACTAGGGACAATTTAGGATCGCCAATGCACCTAACCTGCATGTCTTTGGACTGTGGGGGGAAACCCACGCAGACATGGGGAGAACAGGCAAACTCCACGCAGGGAGGACCCGGGAAGCGAACCCGGGTCTCCTAACTGCGAGGCAGCAGCGCTACCCACTGCTTCACCATGCCACTGACCTGGAACATCATAACTAAAAAACGGGACGTGCTGGATGAAAACGGTTTTCAGATTTGGAGTCAGCAAGTGAAATTTGATAAAGTACAGATGACAGAATCCCAGTAGCAAAATGCTCGTTGACCAGTGTAGTTTTTACAGTTCATTGGCAGTGTGTAAAATGATCAGTGTTGCAGTAATTGTGATGCTTTTTGCATGAAAATTTCACATTTTCTTTGTGAATTGTGACGTTTACTTAAAAAGTTCAGCAAAAAATTTTTTGCCGCCCAGGGGTGCATTAACCCCCAAGTATGTGGTGGTTTAAGGGTTAAACACTGTGGCAGGTGGCCGGGTGCGGCCCTCAATCAGCCGCCTATTTAAGGAGCCGCCGCCCTGCAATCAAGGCTGGAGTCGGGTGAGGAGGTGGACGAGGTCTGAGGCGGCGGCAAGGAGAGGCCCTGAGTGTGTGTGTGTGCAGTGAAGAGACGGCTTGGAGGAGAAGCCAGGATAGTGAAGAGACTGTGGGGGGGTGTTTGGTGGCGGTGCACTTAATGACTGTAAATAGTGAGTAGTGTAAATAAACGTGTGGTGATGGACTGCAACGTGTCTGCCTGTCTGTGTCCGGGCTGTACCCTTCTACAGTGGCGTAGTCGGCAGGATGCTGCACCTGGCACAAGGTGCGGACCTGCATATAGTGAATTGTCTGTGGAAGGCCCGGCACAGCAGGCGAGCTCACCCACGTGCCGCAGGGGCGGCGTGCACCGAACCCCGCAGAGAAATGTGGAGTCGCAGACCATGAGCGGTCTGCTTTCAGACTTTGTGTTTCAGGGGCAGCTTGGGAGCGCGGTGGCAGCTAGGAAAGCTGCCTGGAAGGAGATGCTGCAGCCACAGCAGCCGCGGAGCTGCCCAGAACCTCGCCCTCGAGTGTGGAATGAGGGTGAGGAGGCCGCAGACCGAAGGTCCCTCCTCGTAGCAGGCACGGGATTGGGCAGCGTGTCCTGCCCTCCCGCCAACGATTGGTCAGAGGCGGGAGCAGGGAATGTCCGTCTCGTGCCGAGAAGAAACCCGAGTGGGCAGCAAGGAAGTGTCCACAGAGAGCAGTCGGTGAGTGGAACTACTCGCAAGGTAAGCCCACCGCCGTCTGCTTCTCTCTCCTTGGCGGTGATATTACAGGAGCTGCAAGAACAACTGCGCCTTGTGCTGTCGCCGCCGACCGAGCGATGTGCCCTCCGGGCGGAGACGCTGGACTCGGGAGGGATGGCAGTGGCGTCGGATCGAGAGCTGCAGGCAGAAGAGGATCTGCGCACTGCAGGAGCTCCTGGACGGAGAGGCACAGCGGGGAAGGTAAGGGAGACCAACCCCGTTAAGCTCCGGACGCCAGCGGGGCTGGGTCTGCCCTCTTACAATGAGCAGATCCGAACCGTTGCGGCGTCCCAAAGTAAACGGAGGAAGCGGCTTGGGGAAGCCAGTTCCTCCGATAAGCGAGGACATGCTGCTGGGTGCGAGTGTCCCGCAAAGGGCCGTCCTCTGCAGAGGCAGAGGAGAATCCCGCAGCTGGAGAGGTGGAAACAGAGCGTGATCCCACTGGTGATTCCATGGCGGGGAGCACGGACTGCTCGGGCTGGGAAGCCGAGAAAGGGAGCATCGGGGCGCCGATCGGGGCCGAGAGCGTTGGCCCAGCTGAGGACGAGCCGAGGGGCTGCGTCAGGGCAACGCCTCCGCCCTTGTTTTTCTTCTGAGTTTACAGGATCGGGCCCTAGGCTACAGTGTGCCGGCTTGCCGCCGAGGGGTTCCCGTCCTCCCGGAATGGTTCGCTGGTCCCAGGAGGTCTCAGCTAGCGGGGGAGTCATGTGGCAGGTGGCCGGGTGCGGCCCTCAATCAGCCGCCTATTTAAGGAGCCGCCGCCCTGCAATCAAGGCTGGAGTCGGGTGAGGAGGTGGACGAGGTCTGAGGAGGCGGCAAGGAGAGGCCCTGAGTGTGTGTGTGCAGTGAAGAGACGGCTTGGAGGAGAAGCCAGGATAGTGAAGAGACTGTGGGGGGGTGTTTGGTGGCGGTGCACTTAGTGACTGTAAATAGTGAGTAGTGTAAATAAACGTGTGGTGATGGACTGCAACGTGTCTGCCTGTCTGTGTCCGGGCTGTACCCTTCTACAACACTAAAACTAGAATGTTTTGATATGGTGACCCTGAGCTCTAGAATTACAAAGAAAAGGTCATCCCTGTCAGCCGTGGCAGCAGCAAAGTTGTAGACTTGAAAAGAAATGGGAAAATATTCAATACAGTTTTTAGAGAATATTGGAATCGCATTCACTTAGAAAACTTCACTCTCTCCATCTTTCTAATTAATGGTTTCTATGCCTAAAAAAGCAGATATCTGAGATGGTATCACAAAGCCATGTGTGTTCTGCTATTGCCATGACAACCGAGCAAAAGCCTTCTGAAATGAATTTCACACACTGTGTAAGTGTCATATCGGGGAGCAGTGGAAGGAGACCTAGCAGAAAGGTTATTTTGATAAACACTTAAAAATGTGCGTGGAAAAAAATAATAATAACAAAATGCTAATCAAACTTTCTGTACTGGCTATGCTGAAAACTGAATTATTACTATTAAATTTGAAGTTCAAGCTTCTTGCTGTGTGTATGGAGTACAATCTCAAACAGACAAGTGACAGCAATACAATGTCAGCACAATAGCAGACGACAGATAAAAGAAACACACATCAGGAGACCCCAGTGTGCAGGAGCCATTAATGTCAGCCTATACGGTGGATTCAGAACGTATTCAGACCCCTTCACTTTCTGCACATTTTAAGGTGTGGTAGGTTTAATTTTAAATGGATGTGTTTGGGACTTTTTCCCATCAGTCTACACTCAATAACCCAGAGTGACAAAGTTCTTTCCACCCTGGCCACTTGACCTTATCATCGAACTCGAGGAGAGAAGGAGTTGGGAGCATGTGCTGATATAGCACGTTGCCGCACCCACCACACACCGAACCACCTGGATTGAGACCCGAGTACAGCGAGTGACACCTCAGCACCACACTGGAACAATGGGAGGTTATTTATGGTGGCTGGAGTGCCAATCCTGCCACCAACCCTCAAGTTTTTTCTTGTAAGTTGAAGGACCTGCTTGTAGGACTGGACACAAATTAACGTCATACCCAGGATGAAGCAATTGCAGGGTAGGGTTAGGCCTGGCACAAGGGCCCAATGGAGTAGAGTCTCTTCTGGCATTTACATCTCGCCTGAAGAAGGGGCCTGAGTTGCCTCGAAAGCTTGCATATTGTAATCTTTTTAGTTAGCCAATAAAAGGTGTCATTTTGCTTGGCTTTTCGCAACTAAATAAAAATTCGAAATTTCAGGGTGAAACTTCTCTTAATCATATATCTAATGTATGTAAGTCGGCATTATTTATTTTTTGTATGCAATTGTTATTCTTATCTAATTTTAATTTGTTTTTTTCTTTGCTTTGACTTCTTTGAGCTACATCCTGTCATGTTTCAGCTCTTCTGTCCATTTTTGTGCTGTATATCGATGTTAATGTTGCCTTTGTTGATCCTGTGCATTATTCTTTGTTTTTGATCCTGTCTGTGTTTTGTGGGTGGTTCCCCAAGAGGCGAGGCCAGCTGTCAATCACTGCCAGGAACTTCCCACCGCCTTATAAATCTGGAGGCTCTCCTACAGTTCCTGGTGGTGGTACATTTCGAATGTGCTCGGGAGTTTCTGTGAATTTCTGTGTTTCTCCTGTGCTTTTTGATATTTCTGGATGTTTGACCTTGCTTTGGATTTGGGATTTTTAGGAATGTGTTTCCTTCTGATTTCCTTATTGATTAAGCAAATTTGTTATGCATTGTTTGCTCTATGGAGCTTCTCTGTTTGTGGAAATATGGCCTTTTTAATTTTATTAAATTCTGTGTTTACCCATCTTACTTACTAGCTATGTGTGATGGTTCCCCCCCCCAGTGGGCATTTTTGGAAGTGCTTTTTGGGACTTGCATGCTATCTGTCACAACAAATTCTTTGTATAAAAATGTGCTATAGAAATGTTGTTGCTGTGTTCTTATTAAAAATCAAAAAAATGAAACCTACCATTCATATGATGACCAAATTGTGCTCAGGTGCATGCTGTTTGTTTATCCTTGAGATGCGTATAGAACTTGATTGGAGTCCACATGTGGCAAATTGGACATCGTTAACAACAGATTGACTCTTCTTACCAGTTAGTTTCACAGTGGATTCAGAAAGTATTCTGACCCCTTCCCTTTCTGCACACTTCATTGTGTTGTGGATTTAACGTTCAATGGATACATTTTGCCCACCAATCTACGCTCAATAACCCATAATGACAAAGCAACAACATGTTTTCAGAAATTTCCTTAGATTTATTAAAAATCAAAAACTGAAATCTCTCTTTCACAGAATAAGAATTAGTCATAGACCCTTCAGCACTAACACACATCAATCGATGACGTTTTCACGTCACTTGAATTGCTGTCTGCTGTGTATGAAAGCCATTGAGCAACCACAAGTCGATTTGTCAGGTCTGGTCAGGTTGGGGAGCATGCACTGGTAACAGCACGTTGCCGCTCCCTCCACATGACGAAACAGCTCAGGATCCTGAATGGCAGCCCCCCAGACAGAAACAAGGTTCACTCCCACCCTCTGGAAATGACCATCTATCTGCCGCAGCCACACAGGTCCTCAACAATGTGGATCCTGTGAGTCGGATCATCCTCAGGGAATCGCGTCACATGGCCGTAGTGCTGTAACTGACTCTTTGTACTCCATTTTAACTCTTTTAGGGCTAATTTTTTTTTTGTTTCTTTTCTCCCAGGGCTGAATATTTTTCCAAAAACTAACATTTTTTAAAAAAGAACACAAAGCAATTGTTTAACATATCAAATCAACAAAAAATATTTACTTTTGACAAATGTTACTGTCTTGCATGTTGTATGAGCCTGCATACTCTATGATTTCACATACATATCACATACATTTTACACAGCACAGTCTGATCTCGCTCAAAGCAGCCAATTTCAGTCATTGCCACATTGCACTCCTTACAATACGTGTTGCTTTGGTGCCTATTTTTCAATTGTCTGTTGCTGCACTTTCTAACATATATTGTTAGTGTGTACTGTAGAGAGACAAGTCACCCATTTGCCATCGTGCCATGCCACTGCCACCAAGTTTTCTGCCTGCATGAAAACCGTATTGTCACCTCTTTTCATCTTCTGAAACTTTATGAACTTTATGTATGGCATTATAGCCTGGCTCACCCCATGGGATTTGCTTCTGTTTATTACAGAAGTGAATAAAACTTTGCAGCAGCACGTACCTAAGCCACCAGGGGACAAAACACGTTTGGACCAATGCTCCCTGAAGTTATATCACCAGTTCTGTCCCATCTCTATTTGTAATGCCACAGCGCGCTTCATCTCGTCTTTCGTTGTGGGTTTCCACTTTGAAAAACGAGAATGCGATGCAAACGCAGCCCGCGATTCACAAAAAATCTCTGCCTACCTGTTTGTCTCGTCTGACAGTAGCTGAAAAGCAGCATCAGGAGAGAGCAGCCTGAAGTACAGCAGCTGGTGATCTGTCATGTCCAACAGCAAGCCATGCCGTCTTGTAAACTCCGGTAGCCAGATCGGCTCTCAACGGATCAATGTCTGTGTATTTATCCCATGCGAACCTTGCCGTAGATGCATCGGCTGCGCGAAGGCACTCAACTGGCAGCAGATCCGCTGGCGCGGCATCGGCTGGTGTCTGATCAGCTGATGCCTGCTTCTCACTCTCTTGCTCGATCTCCTGATCACTGCCAATAAAATCCGATTCTGAAAAATCAAGAGTCCGACTCCGCGATAATACGCAAAACATCGTCTGCCGAGTGTTTTCTTTTCTGCACTTGCTTCGCTGCCTTTTCACATGTCGATGCCATCTTGCCATTGTTTACATTTCGCAACTCATGCACACGCAAGGATTAGTTGTCGAGTCAGCGAGTCTAGCATTCCTCCAAGCACAGAGGGAATGCCTGTGACGTGACAGTGAGATTTGTCGCCATTAACAGCTGATTGTCGCCCCCTATCCCTGGATGTCGACTTTTGTCGACATTCGCCTTCAACCCCTCCTGTCGACAGAAGTTGACATCCGCCCTAAAAGAGTTAAACTCCATAGCAAAATGCTATTAAAAAGCTCATATTTAATGGAGTCTATTGACACATGGAATTACATTCTAGTACTACAAAACTATTTAATAAACAAAAATGTAATAATGAATTCTTGGATAAAGTAAGTAAAAACTATTTAATACACAAAAAAGTAATTGTTCATTCTTGGAAATACAGGGTGGCGCATGAAAAACCGAACCGTCTCCAACTGGCTGGCTCAAGCTATTATACAGACGGGTATACTGCCAACTGTGCATTGGTAAGGAAGCTGTGAGCCAGTGAGTACAGACGTGCGCGAAAGAGATCCGGAAGATGTATTCTCTGCAAAAGAGGATTGGAATAGTGGAGGCTGTCACACACGTGCGCATGGAAGGCAGCTAAAGGGCTTGAGTAAGGACAAGACTGGGATGTGGCAGAGTGCACTGACTCTTTTTCTCCCTTTCCTGCAGACCATTCACGGGAGATTCCACCTGGCCCTGTTGACGTCACTTCCGGGACCTTGCCGGCTCTGGCCCCTTTGATGTCACGTCAGGGCTTGAGCCAATGGCTGAAGACCCTTCTGATCCCGGCCCCTTTGACGTCACTTCCTGTCCTGACCTTTAAAAGCCTCCACCTTTTCCCTATTCCCTCAGTTCCGTTTTGGACTCCATTTTGTGCACAGCAGTGCTGTCATTTATTTGCAACTTTGCAGCCAGGAAACCAAATATATACGGGCTCTTTGTGGAGTTTGTGACAAGGTGTATGTGTCTACCGGTTCTTTTAAGGAAACGCGGGACATTTTTGCACAGAAGTTTCCTGGTGTAAACCTACCAGCAAAGAGCAGTATTCATGAGAAAAAATTGGTGTCTGGTGTGCGGTATCTGCTGCATGGATCCCATATTTTTTGAGACAACAGTCAACACTGCTGTGTATATGGGAATCTTCAAGGAATTTTGCACACAATTGACCCCCAAAGAACGCAAATACGCTGTCTTTCAACAGGATAATTCTTTACATTTACTGTATATAGCGCTTTTCTCACTACTCAAAGCGCTCTTCACACAGGGAGGACCTGGGAAGCGAACCAACAATCTCCTTACTGCAAAGCAGCAGCACTACCACTGTGCCACCTGTGAGGATGGAGAAACATGTCACACATCTCGCAAGTCACTTTCTCGAATTCACAACATCTTCACAAAGGAACGAACTGTCAGCAAAGGTTTGTGGCCACCAAGATCACTGGACCTATCCACTTGTGACTTTTATCTGCAGGGGCAATCTGAATGGAAAAGTGTATGTCAATAATCCAAAGACATTAGAGGAACTGAAGGACAATATTGAGAGTGAAATTGGAAAAATTGAAGCGGCTGAGCTACGTCGCATCTATGACAATATGGTGTGACGTGCAGAAAAGTGTATTGACGCACAAGGAAATCATTTCCAGCACCTCCTCTAACTAGTAAGTACAGATTTTTGTATTGCATATCTTTCATTTTTCATACGGGCTAAGAAATGTAAATCGACGTTGGAGTCGGAGATGGTTCGGTTTTTCGTGCGCTACCCTGTATAAAATCTGAAATGTTCCATGTGTCATATTAGTTAACTTAGTCACCGAACGCACCTGAATGTTACGCCATGCATACATTGTCTAACTTATTTATTTTAAATAAAACTTGTTTTTCGCTTTGACATTCTGGGGCATTGAGTGCTGCCTATTGTGAGGAAAAATGAATTTAAATGATTTTAGCAGAAGGCTGTGTAACGGTTGTCTAGAATATGTGTGTGTTTCACTGTTAGTTTGCACCTTTCCCCATTCCTGATAATGGTGGAATGGCTGAATTTGTATGGCCGACCAATGATACATGGCGAGGGGAGCACCTGGCTTGGAGGGCCCAACAGACTGTATGGGAGGGAGCCAATGATATGTAAATGTGTGGTGGGAAAAAGGTGAGGAGCGAGAAGAGAGCGCAGAGCCAAAGGAGAAGCAGACGCCATTGAAGGAAAAGGAAAGTGAGAAAGTTCCTCACCCCGCATGGAAAACGTCAGGTGAACCCAGGTTCATTTCAGAACAAATTATTTTTCTTTTCTGGTGAATGAGGTGAAGGCATTCGCGAGAGGGCCTGGTGGGCCATCACAATGGACTGTTTAGCAGTATGTCTCATGGAACAGGAGGTATGGTATGGTTCAGCACATCATTCCCCATCACAGACTGTAGATGGTCATCCCTAACAGTGAATATTTAATGGACTCCGAAGGCGTTCGATTTTCGACTTTTCTCTTTCTCATAGTTTATGTATTAGTGACGTATGTGGTTAAGTGTTTTGTGCTGTGATTTGTGTGGGGTGGGAAGCACTGCAGAGTGATAATGTGTATATAGGAGTTTTTGTTAAGTGTGTGTATTTTCTTATAATAACCAATTTTTAACTTAACTCTGCCTTCACTGGTGTGTTTCTGTACTTGGGGTGGTGCAGTGGGGAAGCAGTGTTGGTCGCTTGCGCCCCGGATTATTTATTTATTTATTTCTCTCTTTGCTGCCGCTCTGGGATGGCAGCGCATATTATAATCATGCCGGCGTGAGGAGCGGTACAGCTGCAACATAGTAAAATGTGTTGTAGCGGGGTGAATAAGGATGCGGGATAAAGCCAAATGCCTGGGGTGCTAACTGGACAAAAACCCCATTTAACTGGAACAAAAAATAAGAAATGTAACGAAAATGATGTGCCTCAATGAGCCTTCTTAAAGTGTACAGTTCTTCTCTCTGGAACTACAAGTGATTGTTTCTGGCTTAGGTGGGCACAGAAGCAAGGTCAACATCGGAATGAGATGCCACCTTCAGAGAGTGCTCTCCTTTTATGTCAGGCGGACCGGAAGATGCGGGGCCTTCCTTTGCTTCTGTATTCTCAAGGGGTGGTTTTTCGAGGCTGTGAAGGAAGCAACAGCGTTCCTCTGGTCCTGGGGTGGTACTACTTTCTTTGAGCAAACCTGGAAGGAGACCCTTTGGCGCGTATGCGTGACAGTGTAAAAAGTGAAGGTGTCTGAAAACATTTTGAATCCACTGTATAATGCTGCAGTTCTTCCAACCTTAGCTTGTTTGTGCTGGGCATGGCTGAGTCTTAAACAGACTGGCAGAGATCAGAGGATGCTTTCTTTAAGGGCAAAACCAAATGGTCTGCTTTGTTGTCCAGATTTCTTGGTCATCCCTCCATAACGTATGTGATTAAATCAAAGGCTGATCTTTGCCATTGTATCCAGACCAGCATGTGTGTAGAATTTGCATTCCTGAGAAACTGTATTGATGGGTGGATTCACTTTTACAATAATAATGATAGGTAGTATTTCAATATTTTCATCAACAGCAGGCTTAATTAGAGCAAAATGAAGGCTTTGTATGCAAGCAAGGAAAAATACATTACAAAATAAATCAAAATGTTTTGAAGAAAATTGATAAAGCATACCAAACGACCTTGATGGCATAGCACAGCTGGTTAATGATTTATATTAACATAGGAACCTGCTGTGATGTAACCCCATTGTACCTACAGAGTATTGTGAAGTTCTTAGAGAAAAGGTGAACAATTTGCAAATTGAGAATGAAGTGCTAAGGTGTGTGTTACAAATACTCAACAGGGAGAACAAAGACGTGAAAGTTCTGTGTAATTATCAAACAGAGAGAAAATGATGTTCAGTGTCTTATGAGCGTCGCCAGAATTAAAACAAAAGCGTACGGTAAAAAACGGGATGATAGCACCTTTGAAACGTCCTGTTGCACTGCTAGACGATGGAGCCCGTACTTCCTGCTGTGTTAGCATTGATGATTTCAGCACATAATGCACTGACAGAAGAGTCGAGGCGGCAGCAGATTTGATTTGTGGGATGCATTTCCATAAGAGTAATCCAGACAGTCAAAGACTACAAAACACCCAAATAAGACATCATGTCAGATGTACAGATATGCAGTTCCTTTACAGTACATGTGCTTTAATAACCTGGTTATTTACAGAAACCTCATTTCTAAAATACTATACAAAACCTTACTCCAATTAGAGAAACCAGAATATTGCTGTCTGAGAAACTAGGTTAAAACACATAATAACCTGGTTATTTGTTCATGTAACTGCACATGTCAGTTGCACTCTCTTAGTCTGTGCCTGTCTTTGCTTCATACATGCTTCTATGAAATTTTATGTTTATATATATGTAGACACCAGGGGGTGCTCCAGCTCCCCAAACCCAACACAACAGAGACATGGCACAAGTTAAAAGCACAAAGAGCCTTTTACTTTGTGGGAAACTCTTCGAACCGGTGTTTCCCACCACCACAACCACAAGTATAAGAACAATATAGCACATAATGACTCTTTTTCTTTCATTCTCAGTCACTGCCTCTTCCGCTCCTCCCAGCAAGCTTCGCCCACCTTCCACCCAACTCTGGGCCATCTCCATGAGGCAGGCAACTCCTTTTATGTTGGCCAACCTTGAAGTGCTTCTGCTCTTCCGCCTACATGGTCTGTAAGCACTTCCGGGTGAGGTGGAAACACCATGCCATAGGGCTCCTCAGTCCTTTCAGCACCGATTGGGCAGGACTCATGGCACCCAACAGAGCGGAGGTAAAGAACTTCAAATCCCATGATGCCCTATGGGAATTCCGGACACCACTGCCATCCAGGGAAGCTGCCATCTAACATTCTGGCAGTGCCCTAAAGAAGCTGCCTTCCCCATCGTTCCTTTTCTTGTGTGTCCCAGCCAGGTTGGGCTGCAGCTATCCCTTACAATAATAACCTTCTACAATTTATTACAATTATATAATATATATATATATAGTTTAAAAACAAACAAAAGGAGCCACTAAAAAGGTATTGTTCTTGGCTGCAACATGGATAGAATTGATGTACAATTGTGAAAAAGGTTATAGTCCAAAACAGAACTGAATTGCTAAGGCAAACATGGCGGTTTTAAGGGCAAGCAGAGAAAGTGACATCAATGGGGCCGGAAACGGAAGTGTTGTTGGCGGAAGTGAGGAATCAGGCAGAATTTCCCATTAGTGGTCTGCAGTGAAAAGACAGAAAGAATTAGTACACTTCGCCACCCCCTGGTCTGGCATGGAATTGCCCTCATTCAGGCCCTTTAGCTGCTTCCCACGCACACTTTATGTATATACTAGACAAAGAGCCCGTTTCGACAACGTAAGATGAAACGGGCACGAGTGGAATAGTATAATATATAATAAGTATAAGCACCACAAGCCTGATATAGGTGTATTGAATGAATGCGTAATTAGGCCTCGAGCTGTAGTCGAAATCGCCTTTCAGGCCTCTAAAGCTTTAATTGAAGTCGCCTTTCTCTTTGAATTTTCGCGGCCGTAGTCACCTTTCTCTTTGAATTTTCACAGCCGTAAATCCGCCGCCTGCTGCGATGTCGGTCTCGTAAGGTTTTTCGGGCAGCTGCACAGAAGGCGACTGCGCAGAAGGCTTCGGACATGCGCAGAAGGCGACTGCGCATTCCGCACCACAAACCTGATATAGGTGTATTGAGTGAAAGCGTAATTAGGCCTCGAGCTGTAGTCGAAATCGCCTTTCAGGCCTCTAGAGCTTTAATCGAAGTCGCCTTTCTCTTTGAATTTTCACGGCCGTAAATCCGCCACCTGCTGCGATGTCAGTCTCATAAGGTTTTTCGGGCAGCTGCGCAGAAGGCGACTGCGCATTCAGCTTCGGACGGACATGAGTGAGTGAGTGAGTGAGGAGACTGGTGAATTATGTATTAAGATAAAGCTATAACAGACTGAATCATTAAACATAAGGAAAGGATTGACTGCAACTCAAGGGTGAACTAAAAGTATCAAAACCGAAAGTGCCTGAGGTTTCTGCCTCATCTTAGGGAAGATACAAATGTAATTTTCCAGGGTTAGGATGAGGTAAAAGAGTAACAAACACCCCTTCAAAAAGTAGGGATAAATTGATGGGAAAGTCCATACACCCATCCTATGGAGTGGCACTAAGATGAGTAGTGTAAGGTTTAGCCAGCATTTCTCTCCTGGCTGAAGTTTAAAGTCATGTTTTTTGTCTGTTTTGTTCAATTTTGTGTTATTTACAGTGCATCCAGAAAGTATTCACAGCGCATCACTTTTTCCACATTTTGTTATGTTACAGCCTTATCCCAAAATGGATTAAATTCATTTTTTTCCTCAGAATTCTACACACAACACCCCATAATGACAACGTGAAAAAAGAGATTTTTGCAAATTTATTAAAAATAAAAAACTCACAAAGCACATGTACACAAGTATTCACAGCCTTTGCCATGAAGCTCAAAATTGAGCTCAGGTGCATCCTGTTTCCCCTGATCATCCTTGAGGTGTTTCTGCAGTTTAATTGGAGTCCACCTGTGGGAAATTCAGTTGATTGAACATGATTTGGAAAGGCACACACCTGTCTATATAAGGCCCCACAGTTGACAGTTCATGTCAGAGCACAAACCAAACATGAAGTCAAAGGAATTGTCTGTAGACCTCCGAGACAGGATTGTCTCGAGGTACAAATCTGGAGAAGGTTACAGAAAAATATCTGCTGCTTTGAAGGTCCCAATGAACACAGTGGCCTCCATCATCTGTAAGTGGAAGAAGTTCGAAAGCACCAGGACTCTTCCTAGAGCTGGCCAGCCATCTAAACTGAGCGATCGGGGGAGAAGGGCCTTAGTCAGGGAGGTGACCAAGAACCCGATCGTCACACTGTCAGAGCTCCAGAGGTCCTCTGTGGAGAGAGGAGAACCTTCCAGAAGGACAACCATCTCTGCAGCAATCCAACAATCAGGTCTGTATGGTAGAGTGGCCAGACGGAAGCCACTTCTTAGTAAAAGGCACATGGCAGCCCACCTGGAGTTTGCCAAAAGGCACCTGAAGGACTCTCAGACCATGAGAAAGAAAATTCTCTGGTCTGATGAGACAAAGATTGAACTCTTTGGTGTGAATGGCAGGCGTCACGTTTGGAGGAAACCTGGCACCATCCCTACAGTGAAGCATGGTGGTGGCAGCATCATGCTGTGGGGATGTTTTTCAGCGGCAGGGACTGGGAGACTAGTCAGGATAAAGGGAAAGATGACTGCAGCAATGTACAGAGACATCCTGGATGAAAACCTGCTCCAGAGCGCTCTTGACCTCAGACTGGGGTGACGGTTCATCTTTCAGCAGGACAACGACCCTAAGCACACAGCCAAGATATCAAAGGAGTGGCTTCAGGACAACTCTGTGAATGTCCTTGAGTGGCCCAGCCAGAGCCCAGACTTGAATCCGATTGAACATCTCTGGAGAGATCTTAAAATAGCTGTGCACCGACGCTTCCCATCCAACCTGATGGAGCTTGAGAGGTGCTGCAAAGAGGAATGGGCGAAACTGGCCAAGGATAGGTGTGCCAAGCTTGTGGCATCATATTCAACAACACTTGAGGCTGGAATTGCTGCCAAAGGTGCATTGACAACGTATTGAGCAAAGGCTGTGAATACTTATGGACATGGGATTTCTCAGTTTTTTTATTTTTAAAAAATTTGCAAAAAGTAAACTTTTTTCACGTTGTCATTATGTAGAATTCTGAGGAAAAAAATGAATTTAATCCATTTTGGAATAAGACTCTGACATAACAAAATGTGGACAAAGTGATGCGCTGTGAATACTTTCCGGATGCACTGTATTTATAATAATGTTTCTTTTGTTTGTTATGTGCATTTTTCTTTGTGTTGGTTTATGACTAAGGCATTTTCTAGTTATGTCCCATGTGTTTTGTAAGTTGTTCTCTAAGAGGCAGGGCCACCTGCCAATCACCATTAAGAACTGCCCTCCAACCTATAAATTGGCAGACCTTCCATAGTTACTGGCGAATTATGCTATGGTGTGAAATGTTTGCTTGTGTTTTTTTTGTGCATTATTGTTTTTAAGATTTCCTGAATTTTTGAACCTGTGCTCTTTTTTTGACTTTGCCTTGGCATTCTGTATCGGGACTGCGGTTTGCCTTGTCTTCACAGGCAACCTCTTTTGTGCTTATAGGAGCTTATTGTATTTCAGAGCCTTTTGTTTAAAAAAATAACTTTTATTGTCTACAGTGATCTCCCGCCTATTGCTGAAGTTACGTTCCAGACCCACCCGCGATAAGTGAAAATCCGAGATATAGAAAGACCACACTTTTTTTATAGTTTAAGCCTTAAAATACCCCTCCCGCGCACTTTAAACACATGTAAACTTATTAAAACACACTTTGGATACACATATGATACACGGATGTCGGGCTAAAGATATGAGTAACATAATAATAATCATCATCAGTTTTACCTTCTTCTGTATGGTCAAGGTCTTCCTCTGGCGCGTAGGCTCACTGCTACCAGAAGGCTTGCAAGATGCAGGACGCTTGGGAGCCATCGTAGGGCTTAAAACAAAACAAAAAGTTCACAAAAGTTTGCTCAGAAAAGTCGGACCACAAGCAAGGTATGTGATACGCGATTCGACGGGGACCCACGCTCGCTGTTCTTGTGAGATTACACCACGTTAGCAGCAGCTAATCAGACCCTAAGAGAATAAAATCCGCTCTTATTGGTTGAGTCTCCTCTTTCAGCCAATAACGGGCTTTGTAAGAAATCATCTGGGTGCTGTAACGCGAAACTCTTTGTCTGCTGAAAACCGTATGCTTTGTTATGCATTGGCTGCAAAGTACACTACAGGTAGGATGTACTTATTGAATATCACGGGGGCGCGATAGCTGAACCGCGATAGAGCAGGGGATTACTGTATTCTATTCTATTATTTTCCATTTTCAATTCTTCTGTAATCTTTAATATCTATTTGGGTTAATCCCCCAAAAGGGCAATTTTTGAAAGTATTTGTGGGACTTCTGTGCTTTTGGGACTCCCGAGTCATGACACAATAGGACAATCTGCTAAACACTCCTCTTAACAAAGTGGTGTTCAGAATAATGGGAGATTCAACATGAGTCAGAAATTACTGGTGGTGTTAGTTGATTGGAGGAGATGATAAAATTCTGCATATTAAGAATCAGATGATGTCATGTATGTGATGAGGTGAGGCAATAAGAAAAAAGTATAAAAGCAGATGATTTGTTTAACCGATGGCTCAGTTCTATGGACTGAGACATTTGAGCATAACTCTGTGCAAATAAAGAAATGTTCTGCCTTCTCATCTGAGCTCTGTGACTGCCTTCTTTGAAGAAGGAGGAAAGATTTTTCAACGACATATCCAGCAGCCACAGGTAGAAAATGGTGGGAGTGTCCACAATGATAAATTTGATGAGGCAAATGCTCAGGCGATCGTGTTATTCCCTCTCCTCATGAAATAATCTCTCTCAATATTTTAGAAATTGCTAAATTTACAGTATGTTGATGAGCTGAATGGATTCAGAAGGTCTGTAGTGTGGTGGACATCTGGGGCCCTTGCCCAGTTGGGATGCCGCCACACTGGGAGGACCAGGAGAGCAAGCATGGCCAGAGCATTACCTCCCCTGGAGTGCTAGATGGCAGCCCCCCTGGGTTGCAGCTTTGCCTACGATTCCCACAGGGCTCCATGGGAGTTGGAGTTTGGTGCAGCCCTGTTGGGATCCGTGGGCAGCTGCTACTGAGCCCTGGAGAGCAGCTCTTCTGCCACACCTGGAACTGCTGCCGGAATTAGGTCAACAAGCACCTGGAGCACTTCTGGGCGCCTTATAAAAGGGGCCAATAGACGCTACTTGGGAAGCCAGAGTTGGGATGGGGGAGACAAAGCTTGCTGGTAGTAGCAGAGGAGAAGAGAAGAAAGACAGAAAGAGAAAGAAAAGGAGAAATATTCAGTTGTGCAGCGTTTGTGTTTTGGACTGTGTTACACTTGTGGGTTACGGGGAAGGAGTTTTCCATAAGAGAGAAAAAGAAAAAATAAAAGCCCTGTGTGTTTGGACTTGTGCCTCCTGTGTCTGTCTGTGCCGGGTTGAGGCGCCCTCTATTGGCCACAGTAGACCCCTTCATTTTTCACATTTTGTTATCTTGCAGCCTTGTGCTAAAATTATCAAAATTAATTTTTCCTTTGTCAAACAATAATCAATAATCCACAATGACAGAATGAGAAACTAAAATATTCTGTTGATACAAGTATTCAGACCCTTTACTCAGTAATAAGTTGAAGGCCCTTTATCAACAAGTTTGATGTTTTCTTGGTTCTGATGTGACAAGCTTCACACACCTGCTTTTGCGGTTCTTCTCCGCAAATCCTCTGCAGCTCATTCAACTAGGCTGTCTGTCTAATTGATTAAGGCAGCATGGAGATGTTCAGTTGGGGTCAAGTCAGGGTTCTTACTGGGCTACTCAAGGACATTGTTGTAGGAGTTGTCCGTAAGCTACTCCTGTGTTGTCTTTGCTTTGGGTTTAGAGCCAATGTCATGTTAGAAGGTAAACCTTTGCCCCAGTCTGAGGTCCAGACCACCTTGGAGCAGGGTTTCAATACAGATATCTCTGTACTTTTCTCTGGTCAGGCTTCCCTCAACTCTCCAGTACCTGCCACTGAAAAAATGCAACATTACAGCATGAAGCTGCTCCCACCATGCTTCACTGTTGACATGGCAGTGCAAACACGATGAGCAGCACTTAGTTTCCATTAGACATGACGCTAAAGTTGGCTTTATTGGACCAGGGAATCTTGTTTCTCACAGCCCAAGAGTCTTTTAGATGCCTTTTTCAAATTTATAAGAGGGCTTCCATGTGTCTTTAACTGAGATGAGGGTTCTTTCTGATCACTCTGTCATAGAGCTCACACCAGTGGAGTGCAACAGTGATGGTTGTCCTTCTGAAAGTTTCTCCTATTTCCACGCAGGTGGGTTATCTATCTATCTATCTATCTATCTATCTATCTATCTATCTATCTATCTATCTATCTATCTATCTATCTATCTATCTATCTATCTATCTATCTATCTATCTATCTATCTTAATGTTTGCATATTTGTTTTATTTGAATGGTGTTAGTATCCATCCATCCATCCATTATCCAACCCGCTATATCCTAACTACGGGGGTCTGCTGGAGCCAATCCTAGCCAACACGGGGCACAAGGCAGGAAACAAACCCTGGGCAGGGTGCCAGCCTCCTGCAGGGCACACACACTCACACACACCAAGCACACACTAGGGACAATTTAGAATCGCCAATGCACATAACCTGCATGTCTTTGGACTGTGGGAGGAAACCCACGCAGACACGGGGAGAACATGCAAACTCCATGCATGGAGGACCTGGGAAGCGAACCCAGGTCTCCTAACTGCGAAGCAGCAGCGCTACCCACTGCGCCACCATGCCACCCATGGTGTTAGTATTGGTTAGAATATATGTAATTTGACAAATGAGAGGAGACCATTCAGTTCATCAAGCCCATTTGTTTAACTAATCACTAAGCTGGCCCGCTATCTCATTCAGATTCTTCTTAAAGGTTGTCAGGGTTTCTACTTCAACTCCATGTCTTGACCAGATCCCACAACTCTTTGAGTAAAGACGTGATTACTGGCTTCAGTCCTAAATGCAGTTCACCTTAGTTTCCAGTGGTGTTCTTGATTATGTGAGTCACCATTAAGTTCAAAGAATTCTGCTGGATCTACTTTATCGACGCCTTTGGATTTTAAATACCTAGGTTAGGTCCCCATGCAGTCCTCTCCTCAAGACTAAACAGGTTTAATTCTTGGAGTCTGTCAGACCAACGCCCTTCTCCTAAGACTGTCAGGTTTGGCTTGGCAGCTAACTCTAGGAAGAGCCATGGTTGTTCCAAACTTCTTCTATTAAAGAATAATGGAGGCCATTGTGCTTTTGGGAACATTTCAATGCTGCAGGCAGTTTTGATAGCCTTCTCTGAATCTGTGCCTAAAGAGACTCAAGTCTTTTGATGTTTTTCAGGAAGCTGCAGTAAATGTTCAACCAGCTGTGGTGGGTACCCAGGGCCCTTATCTGGCCGGGACACTCTAATTATGGAAGGACCAGGGGAGAGAGTATTTTCAAGCTTATTTCTCACCTGGATCTACACAGGGCAGCCCCCTTGGTTTCCAGCAGGACCATAGAAGCTCACCCTGCTGGGGTCCGTGGCCACTGCCACGGGGGCGCATGGACTTTTTGGGGCCCTGTTTGGCCTGAAGTGTGGCAGGAAGAAGCTCATTGGGCACCTGGAGTCCTTCTGGCTGAACCAATAAAAAAGGCAAGTCACCAGAAGTGAATGGCCAAAATCTGAAGAGGAGTGGAGGAAGGACTAGCAGCAAAAGGGAATGTGTTTGTTCTGGTTTACTGTGTGTGCTTTACGTACTGTGCTGTGGGGAGATGAGTGAAATGCTCCCCAATTGTAAATAAACCGTATGCTGTGTGGCAATTGGAGTCCTGCCTGCTTGTGTTGGGGATGGGAAGGTGTACGCACCCTGGGCTTTCACACAGTCCATAGTAGCCAGTGCACCGTTCTACGCTTCAGTCTCCTGGGGAAGCAACTTGAGCTCAAAGGAAGCAGAATGGCTGAACAAATTATCAGGAAAGCCTGCTCCATCATTGATATGAATCCTGGACACACTGGAAGCTGCTGTCTTCTCTGTTTCCCCTTTGAATCTCAACACAATGGTAGGAGGCGTACACCGGCAAGCACGGTCAACCCTCATTGGCTCGTTTCCCCCTTTTGTTCATGGAGTCTTTGTGAGTCCTGCTCCACTGTCCCACCACCTTTCCTTGGCATCTGTGAGACCTTCTCCGGAGTGATCAGCTGCTCCTGCTTCTATGAAACATTCATCAGGAGTTTAAAGGGATTTTAGCACAAGGCTGCAACATAACAAGATGTGAGAAAACTGAAGCGGCCTAAATGCTTTCTAAATCCACTGTAAGTTGAAGAGGGAACTTCCATCCATCCATCCATCCATCCATCCATCCATCCATCCATCCATCCATCTTCTAAACCCTTTTTATTGCTTTGGAGGGTCAAACTGACAAGACACTGAACAAGAATCAGTCAAAAGGAGACCTCAGTACACAATTTATAAACTCACACCCATATTAGGCTGCAACAGAGTCACAAATAGGCCTAAAACTATTAATGGGACATTCCTCGACAAGAAAGGGGAAAATTATTGAAATTGCAAAGGAAATGTTTTGCAGAGGGTGCAGGTGGAAAGTAAGCGACAGCAAGACAGATTGAGCTCACTTCTGGTGGGCATCGATTCATTCATTGTATTGTGAGATCAGATAGCAACCTCTGCTTAGAAGTGCTGCACTCGGCAAATAGTCCACTAGTGGCTCGATACTAATTTGCCTGAAGGCGCAAGGCCATTCGTCTCACGTGTGCATTAAAAGATCCCTACCAGAGTGATAATTAACACGTCTCCCTCTTTCATGAATTATTTTCTGCTTGGTTGGTGGCGTTTTACAGTTTATCTTTTTTACTGTGTTAAAGGTTTGTCCAATAACTGGACAAGGGGCTACTATTGTGTAATGGCCCTTTAAGGCCAACTATTTAAAATACACCTCTTCTGATGCACTGGAAAGCATCATTAGTCATGTAACCTGGTGTCACCGGGTGCTTCTCGTCTGTTCAACATCAGAGTCCCTCGCCCACATGATCCTTCCAGGGCTGATCGGGCCTCAGCCTGCATCCAGTAGCACTTTCAGTCCATGGCTCACTGCTCCTGATCCACAGCCATCTAGAGGAATGTTCTGACACTTCCAACATGTTCTTGGCAGCCTCAACATCACACCCAGCAAACTCCTGAGAGACTTGCCTGAGAAACCTGTGCAGCCCACCTCTACAAGCTTATATTGAGCATCCCAACCTCTGGTTGAGACCCTGCTTGAAAGGGCCCTGTGTATCTACACCTACTCCTCTTGTTAGCCTCCTCCATTCTGCCTTCCCAGGGTTAACAATTGTCAGGGACTCCTGTTTTGAATATTGCTTGCTTCTCTTGGGAAGTTTTATACCCTTAGGTATCCATTGGGTTTGTTAATTTTCAAAATATAATCATACTTTAATTTTGAAATGTAATTTGGCCCGCTACATTACCACCATTCTGACAGCGCTATTGTTGATTCCCATTGCTGTGAATGTCCCAGAGTGGGCGTGTCCTTGGAAGTCATGTCCTGTCAATCACAATGCAACTGTCCCCTTGTGGGCGTGTCTTATGAGGTCATGGCCTGTGTGGAAGACAGCCCAGACACAGACAGGTAGGCATGTTTTAAACACAACACACATGTTTATTTACACTATAAGTTATTTACAGAAGTGCACACAACCCCAAACAACTCCCCAAAAGTTCAGGCCTCTACCCAATGCCTCTTTCTTCAGGCCGCCTCCACTCCTCTCCAACAAGACTTGGAGCGGCCCCTTTTATCCCCACCCGGACATGCTCCAGGTGCCTCCCGATTAGCTTCCACCGGCACTCCCCAGTGTAGCAGAAGTACCGGCTGTGCACCCGGAAGCACTCCAGGTGTCCCTGGTCTTCGTCCCCCCAGCACTTCCGGGTGTGGCAGAAGTGCTGAGGGCCAGGGCTCTTCAGGCATCCAGACGCCCCCTGGCGGTGACCACGGGCACTCTCATGGTCCGGAGGAGGTGTAGTCCCTCTTCTGGTCCTCCTGAGTGTCCCGGCTGGGTACCACCCCCAGCCACTCACCACACCTGTCAATCACGATGCGACTGTCCCGTTGTGGGCGTGTCCTTGGAGGTCATGGCCTGTCACTCATCCTGCGACTGTCTGTGGTGTAATAGGTCCTTCAAAGGCTAGTGAATTTGAA
The DNA here is from genome assembly GCF_900747795.2 of Erpetoichthys calabaricus. NCBI lineage: Eukaryota > Metazoa > Chordata > Cladistia > Polypteriformes > Polypteridae > Erpetoichthys > Erpetoichthys calabaricus. The sequence goes on from NC_041394.2 coordinate 5,486,788, forward strand.
ATTGAAAGAAGAGCTTTTTCAGTTAAAGAATTTTAGAATTTTTAGGGCCCAGTCTAAACACAGAGTGGATAAAGATACAAGCTATGCCAGGAACAACATACTAACAATGAACCCAGAAATGAGACAAGGAGACCAGTCCACTGTCAGAAGGTTGGTTTTCTTAATATAATAACACATAGGAAGAACCCACCTTAATAAAAGGACAAATGCCCATGGGTCTGTCTTGTGGCTATGCCTCTGTCATTCCAGCAGGTGGTAAGCCTACATCAAAAATATTAACACTGATTTTACAAATCTCGCACCAATTGGCATAAAACAGAGACACATGCATTGCATTGCATTTGTTATTCCAACAGATGGTACATCACAAACATTCACACTGCTTTTACAAATCACGTACCAAATGGCATATAAAGGAGACACATGCATTGCATTTGTCATTCCAACAGATGGTACATCACAAACATTCACACTGCTTTTACAAATCCTATACCAAATGGCATATAAAGGAGACACATGCATTGCACTGCATTTGTCATTCCAACAGATGGTACATCACAAACATTCACACTGCTTTTACAAATCCTGAACCAAATGGCATATAAAGGAGACACATGCATTACACTGCATTTGTCATTCCAACAGATGGTACATCACAAACATTCACACTGCTTTTACAAATCCTGAACCAAATGGCATATAAAGGAGACACATGCATTGCACTGCATTTGTCATTCCAACAGATGGTACATCACAAACATTCACACTGCTTTTACAAATCCCGTACCAAATGGCATATAAAGGAGACACATGCATTACACTGCATTTGTCATTCCAACAGATGGTACAACATAAACATTCACACTGCTTATACAAATTCCGTACTAAATGGCATAAAACAGAGCCACATGCATTGCATTTGTCATTCCAACAGATGGTACATCATACACATTCACACTGCTTTTACAAATCCCGTACCAAATGGCATATAAAGGAGACACATGCATTGCACTGCATTTGTCATTCCAACAGATGGTACATCACAAACATTCACACTGCTTTTACAAATCCCGTACCAAATGGCATATAAAGGAGACACATGCATTGCACTGCATTTGTCATTCCAACAGATGGTGCATCACAAACATTCACACTGCTTTTACAAATCCCGTACCAAATGGCATATAAAGGAGACACATGCATTGCACTGCATTTGTCATTTCAACAGATGGTACATCACAAACATTCACACTGCTTTTACAAATCCCATACCAAATGGCATATAAAGGAGACACATGCATTGCACTGCATTTGTCATTCCAACAGATGGTACATCCCAAACATTCACACTGCTTTTACAAATCCTGTACCAAAAGGCATATAAAGGAGACACATGCATTTCATTGCATTTTTAATTTCAACAGATGGTACATCACAAACATTCACACTGCTTTTACAAATCCCGTACCAAATGGCATATAAAGGAGACACATGCATTGCACTGCATTTGTCATTCCAACAGATGGTACATCACAAACATTCACACTGCTTTTACAAATCCTGTGCCAAAAGGCATATAAAGGAGACACATGCATTGCACTGCATTTGTCATTCCAACAGATGGTACATCACAAACATTTACACTGCTTTTACAAATCCTGTACCAAAAGGCATATAAAGGAGACACATGCATTGCATTTGTCATTTCAACAGATGGTACATCACAAACATTTACACTGCTTTTACAAATCCCATACCAAATGGCATATAAAGGAGACACATGCATTGCATTTGTCATTTCAACAGATGGTACATCACAAACATTCACACTGCTTTTACAAATCCCATACCAAATGGCATATAAAGGAGACACATGCATTGCATTTGTCATTTCAACAGATGGTACATCACAAACGTTCACACTGCTTTTACAAATCCTGTACTAAAAGGCATATAAAGCAGACACATGCATTGCATTTGTCATTTCAACAGATGGTACATCACAAACATTTACACTGCTTTTACAAATCCCATACCAAATGGCATATAAAGGAGACACATGTATTGCATTTGTCATTTCAACAGATGGTACATCACAAACATTCACACTGCTTTTACAAATCCTGTACTAAAAGACATATAAAGCAGACACATGCATTGCATTTATTATTCAAACAGATGGCCCAGCCCATGCCTGGTGTCCATGACAACACACAAAGTCTAGCTGAAGCAGCATTGTCACATTAGGGTGTGTAACTGTTTATGGTTTTGAACATGATATTTGCTAGATATTCATAAACAAGCCCATCTAGTATTCTTTCATTTTAAGCTTCATGAGAGGCCCATTGAAATTTGGGTGGAACTGCCTTTAATGACCTCCATTTTATGAAGTGTATTGAAACCTGCTTTTATAATATAAAACGTATGGTTAAAACGCTTCTATTTAATTTTTTTTCTTCTGGGATAAATTTTTATTTTAGTACAGTTGCAATTTATCTATCTATAATTAGACTGTCTTATTTTAATTACACCATGACCCTCACCAGGAAAGGTGGCTAATTGAATATGGATGGATGGATATATTTAATTGCTTGTTTACACACTGAGCTCCCAGAGTGCAAATGTCTTAGGAGGAACTCAGCAATGGCAGCGCTTCAATGTGACTTTCTTATCTTTCTTTCTATTATTCAATTTCCTTTCAAAGTCTATGTTGCATTGACCTCTCCTGGCAGTTATACTCAAGTGTCGGTGTCGCTCCTGATGTGCGAGTACTGATTAAAAACAGGCTGCAGATGATCAGGACTGCTGGTCAAGATATTAATCCAACTTGTTCATTTACAGGAGAGGAAAGCTTTGCTTTATTGTCGTGTTCAGGCAAGTGTACGGCTTTGTCATTGGCCTACACAAAAACTCATCAAAATGAACCACTGGTGGCCAATTGCTGTTGGTTATTTGCTTTATTTCATGGATGCACACATACCCGCTGTTAAGATGCAGCTCTGCTTATTGTTTATGTTCTTTTAAGTTCGTTTGAAACAGCCATCCATCCATTCATTCATTCATTCATTCAAGGAACTGATCCCATGGTACAGTTTGTGCCAACATTGGACTGGGCATCAGTTCATCACAGGTTATAATCACAAAAGCAGCCACACTCACACCCACTGGGTAAATTTAATGTTACCAAACGTTTCAGTCAAGGCATTTTATATATTTAGAATAAAGATTAGATTAGATCAGACAGAACTTTATTTGTCCCTAGGTAAAATTTTAGCTTTTAACAGAAACTCTTTAAATAAATAAATACACAAATAGATAGATAGATAGATAGATAGATAGATAGATAGATAGATAGATAGATAGATAGATAGATAGATAGATAGATAGATAGATAGATAGATAGATAGATAGATAGATAGATAGATAGATAGATAGATAGATAGATAGAGTGCATCTGGAAAGTATTCACAGCACATCACTTTTTCCACATTTTGTTATGTTACAGCCTTATTCCAAAATGGATTAAATTCATTTTTTTCCTCAGAATTCTACACACAACACCCCATAATGACAACGTGAAAAAAGTTTACTTGAGGTTTTTGCAAATTTATTAAAAATAAAAAAGTTGAGAAAGCACATGTACATAAGTATTCACAGCCTTTGCTGTGAAGCTCAAAATTGAGCTCAGGTGCCTCCTGTTTCCCCTGATCATCCTTGAGATGTTTCTGCAGCTTCATTGGAGTCCACCTGTGGTAAATTCAGTTGATTGTACATGATTTGGAAAGGCACACACCTGTCTATAGAAGGTCCCACAGTTAACAGTTCATGTCAGAGCACAAACCAAGCATGAAGTCAAAGGAACTGTCTGTAGACCTCCGAGACAGGATTGTCTTGAGGCACAGATCTGGGGAAGGTTACAGAAAAATATCTGCTGCTTTGAAGGTCCCAATGACCACAGTGGCCTCCATCATCCGTAAGTGGAAGAAGTTCGAAACCACCAGGACTCTTCCTAGAGCTGGCCGGCCATCTAAACTGAGCGATCAGGGGAGAAGGGCCTTAGTCAGGGAGGTGACCAAGAACCCGATGGTCACTCTGTCAGAGCTCCAGAGGTCCTCTGTGGAGAGAGGAGAACCTTGCAGAAGGACAACCATCTCTGCAGCAATCCACCAATCAGGCCTGAATGGTACAGTGGCCAGACGGAAGCCACTCCTTAGTAAAAGGCACATGGCAGCCCACCTGGAGTTTGCCAAAAGGCACCTGAAGGACTCTCAGACCATGAGAAAGAAAATTTTCTGGTCTGATGAGACAAAGATTGAACTCTTTGGTGTGAATGCCAGGAGTCATGTTTGGAGGAAACCAGTCACCGCTCATCACCAGGCCTATACCATCCCTACAGTGAAGCATGGTGGTGGCAGCATTATGCTGTGGGGATGTTTTTCAGCGGCAGGGACTGGGAGACTAGTCAGGATAAAGGGAAAGATGACTGCAGCAATGTACAGAGACATCCTGGATGAAAACCTGCTCCAGAGTGCTCTTGACCTCAGACTGGGGCGACGGTTCATCTTTCAGCAGGACAACGACCCTAAGCACACAGCCAAGATATCAAAGGAGTGGCTTCAGGACAACTCTGTGAATGTCCTTGAGTGGCCCAGCCAGAGCCCAGACTTGAATCCGATTGAACATCTCTGGAGAGATCTTAAAATGGCTGTGCACCGACGCTTCCCATCCAACCTGATGGAGCTTGAGAGGTGCTGCAAAGAGGAATGGGCGAAACTGGCCAAGGATAGGTGTGCCAAGCTTGTGGCATCATATTCAACAAGACTTGAGGCTGGAATTGCTGCCAAAGGTGCATCGACAAAGTATTGAGCAAAGGCTGTGAATACTTATGGACATGGGATTTCTCAGTTTTTTTATTTTTAATAAATTTGCAAAAACCTCAAGTAAACTTTTTTCACGTTGTCATTATGGGGTGTTGTGTGTAGAATTCTGAGGAAAAAAATGAATTTAATCCATTTTGGAATAAGGCTGTAACATAACAAAATGTGGAAAAAGTGATGCGCTGTGAATACTTTCCTGATGCACTATAGATAGATAGATAGATAGATAGATAGATAGATAGATAGATAGATAGATAGATAGATAGATAGATAGATAGATAGATAGATAGATAGATAGATAGATAGATAGATAGATAGATAGATAGATAGATAGATAGATAGATAGATAGAGGTGGTATTCCTGTTGGTATAAAGGAATCCTCATGGAGTTTCTTGACACACTTCTGCCTACTCATTTGTTGGCTGAAAGTCCTAAGAGTTAGCATGTCAGAGACACTGTGTGGCACTGTTCATAATGACAATCAGTTTTGTCTTCATTCTCTCCAGGGGATCCAGAGTGCATCCCATAACTGAGTTTGCCCTTTTAATTAGCTTGTTGATTTGGTGGGCCCCTCTTGAATTGATGTCACCAGGCCAGCACTCCACACTGGCCATCACAAGGTTGTAGAAGATGTGAAGGATGTCACTTCCAAGATTAAAGGATCGCAGTCTCCTACGGAAAAAGAGCCATCTGTCCACAATATTGAACATTAAAGTGCCAGAAATAATAAAATAGGCTTCAGCCTTGGGTCATTGTCACGGAAAACAAAGGGGGAAGATTGATGAGGTAACACCAGCACTAACCGCTGTTCTTATTCAGGCCTTAGAGTGGTGGAGGAGGAGGAGCTCTGACATCACTTCCGGTAGAATGATCTGAAGCCCCACCTCTTCCACCTGCTGACCTATTTAAAGAACTTGAAGGCCGGAAGTCGGCATTCACTTTGGAAGCAGCTGCCAGTGGCGTCACACCTCTAGTCAGCAGCTAATTATATGGGTTGAAAAGCCATACTTGGCAGTTGTGCTGTATTTTGTGTTTCTATCATTTATTTTTTCAGGTATCCCAGTCTACCCTCAACTCTTTATCCTCTGATGATTTTTGTTATTTAATAATACGCTCCCAAGTGGTTCTGGTTTAGCTATGCGGAGAGATGTCTTCAGTGTCTTCTTTACTTGGCAGCTTCACCGCCTGACTCTCTATCCTGAACCGAGTGGGGGCAGCCACCATCCCAGCTCTGACCACAGCCTCTTTCCACACAGGCTAAATTGGCAGTGAAGCCACCGATACAAAAAGAACTAATATCTAAATAGTAGGTTTGGCAGGGCCAGTATTACATGTTACACCAATTTCTGAATGCTTTGTAAAGTCGCTACTCCATCCTCATTTGAAAAACAGATGATTCATGCTTTATTTGCCCTACGCCGCCTATGTGAATTACATTCATTCTAATATTCTAATTTTAGGAGATTCCCTGATGGTGTCTAACGCGGAATGCTACACTGAATTGAAAAGCAAAATAAAAGGAATCCAGACAGTTAATTTGTGTAACAGAAGCAACAAAAAAAAAAAGCCCCCAAAGCACAGAGCAACACAGATCAGTAATAACAATGAAAAAAAAATGCGGCCTTTAAAGAAAGGCGTGGGATGACACCGAGCCTTTTCAAGGAGGCGTGCGGAGCTGCGGGGGAGCTCGAATATTCTTACTCTCTTCAATTTCTTTATCCATCTTGTATTCCCAGCTCTGTGCTGCCGAATAGCTTCTTCATGTTTGTGGCTGATAAGACAGCTGGTATCCTGCTGCATGTATAAAGAGGGAATTTAATTTAATGTCCTAGGAAAGGCGGAACAGTGACCACAACTGAGAAACTGTTATTTCCTTTGTTTTCTGTAGAAACATCTGTATGACAAAAACTCACTTTTTATTTATTTGTATTTTTCATGTGGTTTTGTGGACAGCAAATCCTATTGCTGCTTCACTGTGCTTGCGCCTACAGGTGTATCCAGTGTGGGACACTTACATGCTATTCCTTTGCTCATCCTTCCACCCAAAGTCCAAAGACCTGCCATTATGCAGCCTGTTGACTCTCAACTCACATATTATAAATGGCTGAGGTGGTGCCCATCTGTCTTGTCCCGACATCCACTACACTTGAAAGGGCTGTCATAAGGGGTCTGTGACGAAACAGAATTTTAATAAATACTAGCCAACCCGCTGCGTAACATACGCCGCATAATTATGTATTGATGGGTGAACACTTGCTGAACGACACAGTTGTCCAAATGGGGTGGGTTTGTGGATACCACTGTGAGTGAATGAAAAGATGGACCTCTGGAGAGAGCAACATACAATTGTCCATGACTGAAAGCGGGATCGTCTGTGACAATGGAGGCCACGCTGGTGAAAGTTACTTCCCAGCCCCCCCCCCCTCTCTCAGCAGCAGGCGAGCCTCCCCAGCCCCCCCCCTCTCTCAGCAGCACGCAAGCCTCCCCAGCCCCCCCCCTCTCAGCAGCACCCGAGCCTCCCCAGCCCCCTCTCTCTCTCTCTCTCTCTCTCTCAGCAGCAAGCGAGCCTCCCCAGCCCCCCCCCCCTCTCTCTCTCTCTCTCTCAGCAGCATGGGAGCCTCCCCAGCCCCCCTCTCTCTCTCTCAGCAGCACACGAGCCTCCCCAGCCCCCCTCTCTCTCTCTCAGCAGCACACGAGCCTCCCCAGCCCCCCTCTCTCTCTCTCTCTCTCTCAGCAGCACGGGAGCCTCCCCAGCCCCCCTCTCTCCCCCCCTCTCTCTCTCTCAGCAGCACATGAGCCTCCCCAGCCCCCCTCTCTCTCTCTCTCTCTCTCAGCAGCAAGCGAGCCTCCCCAGCCCCCTCTCTCTCTCTCTCTCTCTCTCTCAGCAGCAAGCGAGCCTCCCCAGCCCCCCCCCCCTCTCTCTCTCTCTCTCTCAGCAGCACACGAGCCTCCCCAGCCCCCCTCTCTCTCTCTCTCTCTCTCAGCAGCAAGCGAGCCTCCCCAGCCCCCTCTCTCTCTCTCTCTCTCTCTCTCAGCAGCAAGCGAGCCTCCCCAGCCCCCCCCCCCCTCTCTCTCTCTCTCTCTCAGCAGCACACGAGCCTCCCCAGCCCCCCTCTCTCTCTCTCTCTCTCTCAGCAGCACGGGAGCCTCCCCAGCCCCCCTCTCTCCCCCCCTCTCTCTCTCTCAGCAGCACATGAGCCTCCCCAGCCCCCCCTCTCTCTCTCTCTCTCTCTCAGCAGCAAGCGAGCCTCCCCAGCCCCCCCCTCTCAGCAGCACACGAGCCTCCCCAGCCCCCCTCTCTCTCTCTCTCTCTCTCAGCAGCACGGGAGCCTCCCCAGCCCCCCTCTCTCCCCCCCTCTCTCTCTCTCAGCAGCACGTGAGCCCCCTCCCCCTCTCTCTCTCTCAGCAGCAAGCGAGCCTCCCCAGCCCCCCCCTCTCTCCCTCTCTCTCTCTCTCTCAGCAGCACGCAATCCTCCCCAGCCCCCCCCTCTCTCAGCAGCACCCGAGCCTCCCCAGCCCCCCCTCTCTCTCTCTCAGCAGCACGGGAGCCTCCCCAGCCCCCCTCTCTCCCCCCTCTCTCTCTCTCAGCAGCACATGAGCCCCCTCCCCCTCTCTCTCTCTCAGCAGCAAGCGAGCCTCCCCAGCCCCCCTCTCTCTCCCTCTCTCTCTCAGCAGCACGCAATCCTCCCCAGCCCCCCCCCCTCTCTCAGCAGCACCCGAGCCTCCCCAGCCCCCCCTCTCTCTCTCTCAGCAGCACGGGAGCCTCCCCAGCCCCCCTCTCTCCCCCCTCTCTCTCTCTCAGCAGCACATGAGCCCCCTCCCCCTCTCTCTCTCTCAGCAGCAAGCGAGCCTCCCCAGCCCCCCCCTCTCTCCCTCTCTCTCTCAGCAGCACGCAATCCTCCCCAGCCCCCCCCTCTCTCAGCAGCACCCGAGCCTCCCCAGCCCCCCCTCTCTCTCTCTCTCTCTCAGCAGCACGTGAGCCCCCTCCCCCTCTCCCTCTCTCAGGAGCACGCGAGCCTCCCCAGCCCCCCTCTCTCTCTCTCTCTCTCAGCAGCAAGCGAGCCTCCCCAGCCCCCCCCCCTCTCCCTCTCTCTCTCTCTCTCAGCAGCACACAATCCTCCCCAGCCCCCCCTCTCTCAGCAGCACCCGAGCCTCCCCAGCCCCCCCTCTCTCTCTCTCTCTCTCTCAGCAGCACGTGAGCCCCCTCCCCCTCTCCCTCTCTCAGCAGCACATGAGCCTCCCCAGCCCCCCCCTCTCTCAGCAGCACGGGAGCCCCCTCCCCTTCTGTCTCTCAGAAGGCCTCTCTCTCTCTCACTCTAACATTGCAGCAGTTGTATAAACACTTTTTTTTAAAATGAGTTTTAAGCACAGGGGAAAAAAAAGGAACATTTGAACAAATCCGAACTTTATTTAAAAGCCAACCAAGATAGTAACATTGCAGGAGTTCACCATTTTTAATCAGGCGACTGACAGTAGTGGAGTCAGGCACAAAGGTCAGCTGCAGAGAGAGTGTCTCGACTGTTGCAGGGCGGTGAAGCAGGTGAGACGCTAATAAAAAAGAGGCACAGGGTTTATTGGTTTTTAAAGACTGCTTCATTGTGTTTTAACCTCAGTTTTAAAGGATTGCGCGGCTCTCTGTCGCGCTGCCTGTGTTTGTGTGACTGTGTCGCGCTGCCTGTGTGTGCCTCTGTCTCTCTCTGGCGCTGCCTCTGTGTGAACCAAGGTTCCACTGAGGTTGACTAATGAAAAGTCAACGTGGGTCAGAGCTGAATGTACACTGTGGCACAGACAAACAGAAATGACGGCATGTTTTCGGAGGCGTCGCGTCCGACTTGGTGGGCGTGGCTCTGTGAGTTGTCGTTGTATCCAATGGGCTTAGAGTTGGTGGGCGTGGCTCCTTCCTGCGTGCGCCATGGGTGTCTTACTTGTCGGCAGCTTAGTGAATCCACGCCCCCTTCCGGCGTGCTTTCCATTGTTGTCTTGCCTTAGTGAATTATATATATAGATTCTGTAGGCTCTAAGTGGGGGCAGATGCACGTGTGAGTGAGCACACGCACCACTCCAGGGTTGATTAGGGTGCTTGGCTGACAGCGGGTTTATGTGCAAATGTGAGCGGGTCAGTCAAGTGCTTCATTCACACCTCGGAGCACCCAACTGGTGTTATAAAAGGAGCCTGCACGATAGACAGGGGGATACGAGAGAGGAAATAAAGGAAGAACGGAGATTGTGGAAGTAGAAAGAGAAAGAGGCAGGATGGTGGAGCTGCCCGTTTGATGGAATAGAAGAGGGTGGTTGGAAAGACAGTCCCTATGGAAGCCACATGGCCGGTGTTTGAGAGGCCTGCTATGTGATTTTTGGAAAGCGAGGAGTGGCAGCAGGAGATGAAGGGGCAAGGCTTCAAGGCTTGGTGTGGCACCTGGCTGGGGTAAGCAGAGGAGGCATCAGTTTTTAGGAAGGAGGAACTGGAGCTCATGGATTTTATAAGGAATAGACACTGCCTGGGATTTTAACTTCATTTTTATGGAATATATCTATTGGTGGGTGGCACGGTGGTGCTGCTGCCTTGCAGTAAGGAGACCTGGGTTCGCTTTCCGAGTCCTCCCTGTGTGGAGTTTGCATGTCTGCGTGGGTTTCCTCCCACAGTCCAAAGACATGCAGGTTAGGTGCATTGGCAATCCTAAATTGTCCCTGGTGTGTGTCCTGCGGTGGGCTGGCACCCTGCCCAGGGATTTGTTCCTCTCTTGCGCCCTGTGTTGGCTGGGATTGGTTCCAGCAGACCCCCCGTGACCCTGTGTTAGGATATAGCGGGTTGGAGAATGACTGACTGACTGACTGATATTTATTAGACATTTTGAACATCTACTTGGCACCTTCTTTTTATGGATTATTTATTTATTGATAGTATTGAACTGCATTTTTGGGACAATGTTTTGTTGTTTGAAATGAAAGCACTTCTCCACTGCTACACTTCTGCACCAATCCCTTGCTGACTCTCTGTGTGTCCTCATTTGCCTGGCTCATCCTTGGGTACATTATCGGCAGTTCTGGGTTTGAGAGGCTCCCAAAAACAACTAGGGAGTGTGGGGCCGACCCAAACTGTCACAAATGCCTTCAGAAAGTATCGGGGCGCTTGGCTGACTGCACATTCATGTGCAAATGTGAGCGGGTCAGTCAAGTGCTTCATTCACACCTTGGAGCACCCAACTGGTGTTATAAAAGGAGCCTGCACGGTAGACAGGGGGATACGAGAGAAGAAATAAAGGAAGTACGGAGATTGTGGAAGAGTGTGTCATTTGTTATGTTGCAGCCTTGTGCTAAAATCAGTTAAATCCATTCTCTTTCCACATCAAGCAAAACTCAATATAGTACATCAATATGACAAAATGAAAACTGTATTTTTGTGAATTTTCACAGATTTATTCAAAATAAAAAACTGAAATATCACTTTAACACATATTTTCTGATCCTTTACTCAGTACGTTGCTGAAGCACCTCTGGCAGCAAGAAGCTTCATACACCTGGATTTGGGGACATCTCTGCAGATCCTCTCACGCTCCGTCAGGTTGGATGGAGGCCATCAGTGGAAAGCTCTTTTCAGGGCTCTCTGTAGATGTTGAATTGGCTTCAAATCTGGGCTCTGGCTGGACCATTCAAGAACATTCACAGAGGTGACCCTCAGCCACTCATTTGCTTTGTGCCTTTTGTCCCAGTTTGAGGTTCAGAACTCTCTGGATCACATTTTTCGTTAAGGATGCCTCTGTACTTTGCTCCATTCAGCTCTCTCCTTTAGCCCCGACTAGTCTCTCAGTTACTGTCAATGATAAACATCCTCACAGCATGATGTTACCACCACCATGCTTCAATGTGAAAATGGGGATGAGTGGGACCTGCTTTCCTCCAGACGTGATGCTTATGAGGGCTATGGGGTCCACCTCTGTTTCATCTGACCAGATAATTTTGTTTCTTATAGTCTTTTAGGTGTCTCTTTTACAAACTCCATGTGGGATTTCGTATGTCATCTCAACACTCCATAAAGCCCAGATTAGTGGAGTGATGGTTGTCCTTCTGGAACTTTCTCTCATCTCCACATAGATTCTCTGGAGCACAGACAGAATTATCATTGGATTCTTGGTCACCTTTCTTGCCATGGCCATTCTCTCCCGATTGTTCACTTTGGCTGATTATCTATACCTAGTTAGTACTATGCTTCTTCTAGACTTCTTCCACTTAAGAATAGCGAAACCCATTGTGCTCTTGGGAACTTCCAATGCTGCTCCAATGACCTCATGGTTCAGTTTTTCCTCTGCTACACATTATCCACTGTAGGACCTTCTATAGACAGTGTCACACACGTGCGAGTAGAAGGCAACCAACAAGCCCTTAGGTGAGCGATATACCACAAGATGAAAGGTTGATTTTGGGTACTAACGCACCTCTCTCTCTCTTACCAGACCCAAAGAAGACAAATAACAATCCCACGCACTTACCTCCAGTACTTCCGGTTTCTCAAAATGGCCACTCCACATCAATTCCGTTTATGGCTCCCAGTGATGACATCACTTCTGGTTCCACAGTGATGATGTCACTTCCGGTGCCTAATGATGACGTCACTTTCTGTCCCGCAATGATGACGTCACTTTCCGGCTCCCATGGATAACGTCCCTTCCGGCTCCTGCAACAAAGACGTCATTTCCGGCTCCCTCTTGGTGACATTTCGGGTTCCGCCATGATGACATCACTTCAGCCTTTCTGCATTGATGTCATTTCCTGCCAAATCACATCCTGTTGCCACTTTGTGTATATACATCCTCATTGCAATACTGTATTTTGTCAAATGCTTTGGTTTTTGATCAACTTCATTCATTTTTGCATCACGTTCGACGGACACTATACGGGGCAATTTCCCCAACTCTTTGTGACGTTTTCTGAGTCCGATTTATTTATTGCAACAGGCATGTGCCTTTTCTAATCCTGTGCAGTCACTAGAATTGACCACAGAGGGAATTCAAAAAAGGATTAGGAACAGCTCAACTATTATCAATATCAGACATGGGATACATCCGAGTCAAATCTCTAATGTCAAAGTAAAGAGTCTGTATACTTATGTCAGTGTGATAGTTCCGTTTTTTAGATTTAATAAGTTTGCAAAAATTCATCCTGAGGGGGAACTGAGTGTTCTTGTTGAGGTGACAAAATTAATTTAAGTGGCATTAGCACAAGGCTACAACATAACAAAATGTTAAAACAAAGAGTGATCCCTGTGTTCCCCGCAGCTGGTGGCGCTCCCCCTAGAACCTGGATATCAATGATCATGACTAGAATGTCTAGTGTATTGAGGACACATAATCATCAAGAGTGGTTCAAAAATGGTGCTTTGTGCATTCACATCAGCATCCAAAGCAAAGTGCAGTGTTTCTTCAATAAATAATCCCATACAAATAAAGTGTTCATGTGTAAGTTAGGAGGAAGAGGAATTTGGAAGCATGCACTGATACAGAGCATTGCCTCGCCCACTACACAATGAACCAGCTGAGAATCAGAATCCAAATAAATACATAATCCAATAATTTGTTAAAAATCAAGGTTTAAAATCAAGTATGTGTTAGTGCATCCTTCCACATCCATGTCTCCTGAGCTCACCCCTGGGGTCTACTCAGTGGTAGGAGATGTACAATCGTGGCCAAAATGTTTGAGAATACCACAAGTATTGGTTTTCACAAAGTTTTCTGCTTCAGTGTTTTTAGATCTTTTTGTCAGATGTTTCTATGGTATACTGACGTAGAATTATAAGCATTTCATAAGTTTCAAAGGCTTTTATTGACAAATACATTAATTTTATGCAAAAAGTCCATATTTGCAGTGTTGGCCCTTCTTTCTTTTTCAAGACCTCTGCATTTCGACCTGTCATCAACTTCTGGGCCAAATCCTGACTGATGGCAGCCCATTCTTACATCATCAATGCTTGGAGTTTGTCAGAATTGGTGGGTTTTTGTTTGTCCACCCGCCTCTTGAGGATTGACCACAAGTTCTTAATCACATTACAGGTCTGGGGAGTTTCCTGGCCATTGACCCAAAATTTTGACGGTTTGTTCCCCGAGCCACTTAGTTCTCACTTTTGCCTAATGGTACGGTGCTCCGTCATGCTGGAAAAGGCATTGTTTGACACCAGACTATTCTTAGATGGATGGTAGAAGTTGCTCTTGGAGGATGTTTTGGTTCCATTCTTTATTCATGGCTGTGTTCTTAGGCAAAATGGTGAGTGAGCCCACTGCCTTGGCTGAGAAGCAACCCCACACATGAATGATCTCAGGATGCTTTACTGTTGGCATGACACAGGTTTGATGGTAGCATTCACCTTTCTTTTTTCTAGATGCCCCTGTGGCACCCGGCGGGTTTGTAGCCCGGCCGGGATGCCCAGGAGGAGCGGAGGAGGGCTTGTGCCTCCTCCAGGACACGAGGGGGCATCCTCCCTGGTTGCCTTGGGGGCCATGGGTACAGAGCATGGAAGTTCAACCCTGTAGGGGCCCGTGGTCACCACCAGGGGGCGCCCCGATGCCTTGGGAGCCCTGGACCTCAGTACTTCCGCCACACCCGGAAGTACTGGGGGGAAGAGTATTGGGGACACCCGGAGGACTTCCGGATATGCCAACAGAGCTTCTGCCACACAGGGGTGTGGCTACAGAAGCCCTCAGGGTACACCTGGAGCCCTTCCGGGGTGTATAAAAGAGGCTGCCTCCCTCCAGTCAGGAGCAAGAGTCAGGTGGAAGAGGACGAAGCTTGGTGGAGAGGAGTGGAGGCAGACCAAAGACTGTGAAAGGCATTGTGAGTGTGGCCAAGGACTTAAAGGGGTGATTGGTGCTGAGGCACTGGGATTGTGCACTTCTATTGCATATAATAGTTGTCAATAAACGTGTGTGGTGAAGAAACATCATGTCTACCTGTCTGTGTCCGGGCTGTTCCCCACACCCCAAACAATTGGAAAGGGGATTCATCAGAGAAAATGACTTGACCCCAGAAGTCCTCAGCAGTCCAATTCCTGTAACTTTTGTCCCAGATGTTATTCTTGACTTCTTTGCTTCCCTTCTTGACACCAGGCCATCTTCCAAAAGTGTTCGCCTCCCTCGCTGTGCGTGCAGAAGCACTCACACCTGCCTACTGCCATTCCTGAGCAAGCTTTGCACTGGTGGTGCCTGCAGTTGAATCAACTTTTGGAGACGGCCCTGGCACTTGCTGGACTTTCTTTGGCACCTTGAAGCCTTCTTCACAACAACTGAACCTCTCTTTTCTAACTCAATCAGCATGACAGAGTGATCTCTAGCCTTGTCCTCATCGACACTCTCACCTGTATTATTAAGAGAACCACTGAAATGATGTCAGCAGGTCCCTTTGTGGCAGGGCTGAAATGCAGTGTAAATGGGATTTTTTGGGATTAAGTTCATTTTCATTATTCATTTTCATTAAGCTCAGTTATCCGGGAGGGGCTCAGAGTAGAGCCGCTGCTCCTCTGCATCGAGAGGAGTCGGATGAGGTGGCTCTGGCATCTGATCAGGATGCCTCCTGGACGCCTCCCTGGTGAGGTGTTCCGGGCACGTCTAACCGGGAGGAGGCCCCGGGGAAGACCCAGGACACTCTGGAGGGACTATGTCTCTTGGCTGGCCTGGGAACACCCTGGGATTCTCCCTGAAGAGCTAGAAGAAGTGGCCGGGGAGAGGGAAGTCTGGACATCTCTGCTCAAGCTGCTGCCCCCGCGACCCGATCTCGGATAAGTGGAAGAGGATGGATGGATGGATGGATGGATGGATGGAGTTCATTTTCATGGCAATTCATCTGATCACTCTGCATAACATTCTGGAGTAGATGCAAATTGCCATCATAAAAACTGAGGTAGCAAACTTTATGAAAATTAATATTTGTGTCATTCTCAAAACGTTTGGCCTCGACTGTAAACTGTCAAGCACAGTCAACTCCAAGCTCATGTCCCCATTGACATCCCTCTGTGTTCGCGGAGACTCTGCAAAGCCCTGCTCCATTGTCCCACCGCCTTCCTTTGGCATCTATGAGACCTTCCGTGGACTGATAATCAGCTCCTGCTTCTATGCAGCGTTGAAAAGGAGCTTCCCTACCCTGGAGCTCCACTGCTCTGCATGGGGCTTCTTCCTTACCAGACTGCCTCCACGATCCTCATATTCTTTTTCACTTCCTCTAGATTTTACCTCCTGTTTGTTTTCTCTCCTTCTTTGTCTACCCAGGCTCCTTTTATACTTATGGGGTCAGGTGCCCTGAGAGCAGCACATAAAAAGAGAAAAGATTGTGATGACTTCAAATAAGATCTGAGAATAGGCCAGGATCTCCATTGGCCTGTCCAAAATCTCTCCTGTTATGAATTAGAGTGTTCTGAAAATACACCAAATTCTCAATGTGCCTCCCTAGAGAGGGGAAAACCGTCAAACTCCTGCTAGAAACAAAAAGGACAATGTATAATGTTTATTGTTTATTAAAAATATTTATTGTCACAAAAATGTGCTGTTATAAAATAAATCTCAAAAGAGCACAGGAAACAAAAGGAGTTGCTTGAAAAGGCAATCCAGAGGCAAACAAGTCCCAATACACAAATCAGAGAATGGTTGCAAAACTGAGCAACGGAGTTAACAAAATCCAGTACTTCATAACTATAAAAAGAGAATAAAATACTGGAAACACACCAACACCCTAGCTGTTATATTTCAGCCAGGATTCCCAACCTTGGATGGGGTTCAGATTGATGTGTTATGTCTGTTTTGTTCATTCTTGATTATTTTATTTGTGATGATTTTACTTTTGTTGATGATGTAGATTAGTCTGTTGACTTTCGAGGCAGCTACATTCCATGTTTATTGTGCGGGTTCTCCCAAGAAGCAGGACCACCTGCCAATCACCGCCAGGAACTGCCCTTCATCCTATAACTCCAGAGGGTCTCCCACAGTTCATTGTGAATGTGCTAGGTAGCCGATGAGTTTATTTGTGTTATGGTACCATCTGCCAAATGGAAGTGGGACAAAGAGACCATGAGAGGTATGGTGGTGGTGGTCCTTCACAGTGCTGTATGCTTTTCGGATGCAATTTTTTATAAAGACATCTTCAATGGAGGGCAGAGAGTTCCCATTGATAGTTTCTGCTGTGTGTGTGTGTGCTATCTGCTATAGGACTTTATGATCAGAGAGACACAGTAGTCCCCAAACCAGACAGTGATGTAGTTTTTTCAGAACACTCGCAGTGGTACCCCTGTAGAATGAGGGGAGAATGAACAGAAGTAGGCTTGCCTTCCTTAGCCACTTAAGGAAGTGGAGATGCTGCTGCACCTTCTTGGCTTGGTGTTAACTGACCAAGTAAGTTCAGCTGCTAGTTTCACACCAAGGAATTTGGTGCTCTTGACCAACTTCACCGCAGAGCTCTCGGTGTGTAGTGGATTTAGACAGAATGGGCCTATCTGAAGCCAGTGATCACATCTTTTGTCTTGTCCCCATTAACTCTTTTAGTGCGGTGTCAATATAAACGGAAGCTTGAGGGTGCTGTTGCCCCGTGAAACCCAACAGACAGATGCAGACACTGGTTTAAAAGCACCCAGAAGTATTTTTATTTTCTTCTTCAAAGTGCCCCAAAGCACCTCCACCACCATAAGCAAGTAAACTCTATAATAATCACACAATACAAAATACAATAAATTCTCCTCCTCTCCTCCCAGCAGCTCCGTCACACTCCCTCCCAACTCTGGCTCACTCGCTGGGTCTCCCATAGTCCTTTATATAGTCCTTGACCTAGAAGTCCTTCTCCTCTTCTGTTCACGTGACTTGTCAGCACTTCGGGGTCAGATGGAGAATTACATTTTTCTTCAGCCCGGAAGTACTTCTGTTCCTCCGGGTATATGGGAAACAAAAATCCCCTCGTCTCCCTGCAGCGTCACACGGTGTGGTCCCCAGGGTACCCAGCAGGGTTGTGAAGCCAAACTACATCTTCCACGATGCCCTGCGGGAATCCGGGGCACCTCTAGGCTGCAGGGAAAAGCGTCCTGGATGTGTTGGGTGAGCTGCCCGCCGTCTATCACAGCGGATGTTGACTTTTGTTAACACAAGGGGGTTGAGAGCAGAGGTCGACTAAGGTCAACATCCAGAGGCAGAGGGTGTATAAAAAAAGCCGTAAACAATAAAACTTGCTGTTACGTTATAGGTAGACCCTCTTTGCTAGGAGGACTGTTAGATTCTTTGACTTCACATCGAATCCCGGCATGTGCGTGAGTAGCGTAGAGTAAACAGTGTCTAGAATGGCATCAACATCCAGCGAGAGAGCAAAGAGAATGCGCAAAGCAAAATGCGCCTTGTGTATTATTTATTGTGTATTACTGCTGAATCAGACTCTGACTTATTGAAGTCCGATTTTGATGCAAGTGATCTGGAGATCGAAAATGAAAGTCAGGTACCTGCATCGGCTGATCGTGCAGCTGACGGACCCGCGGCAAAGTTCACTCTGGGAGGACTACCAGACATAGATCTGTGGGAGGTAAGCTGGCAACTGGACTTTATCAAATGACACGGCATGCTAGTGGATGTTAAGGATTACTGGTCACTTGACTACGTCAAGCTGTTTTTTGCCAGAACATGCCTTTAAGCTTATGAATGATGATCCTTATGGAATAAGTCTTTGAATTGACGTACTGTAGTGGCTCTTGGAACATAAAACAGAGTGACACTTGTCATTTGTCAAGTATTTTATGTTGATTTATGTGTATAACCATTGCTTTGTGTGCCTTTTATAAAACTGAGTTTTTTTGGAAAAAATATTCAAACGAATAAGAAAAAATAATTAGCCCTAAAAGAGTTAAGAAACAGATTGCTGCCCTTGCACCAGTTTGCCCATTGTTATATCTCCATTCTGTAAACTGATTCATTCCCATTGCTGAAGTGAACCACCACCATTGTGTCGTCAGCAAACTTAATGATGGTGTTAAAGCTGAATAGTGCTATACAATCGTGAGTCAGCAGAGTGAAGACAAGAGGGCTGAGAAGACAACCCTGCGGAGCATCAGTGCCAAGTGTGCTGGTGCTAGAGATGATGTTAACGATACAGACTCTCTTTGGTCTCTGTCAAGGCAGTGTTGTAGCATAGCGGAGTCAACTTCCCTGTGTACTGGTGGAAATAAGGAGATTATAAGTACTATGGAAGAAACATTAGCCACAATTTTTTAGTTTAACAAAAGGAGGTTTTTAATAGCATTAATGCTGATCCAGTACTTTAACAATAAACTCCTGAATACCCAATTATAGCCTGAAAAATCTTACCCCCCTCCTCTTGCCATGCCATAAATCAATCCCTAACTGCTTAGTTCATACCAAACAAGACTCATGGCCTGTATGGTGACTTTTTTGTTTCCTGCACATTAGTGCTTGGCTAAGTTTCTGTGATAAGATGTGGTGCTCAGAAGTAAGGGAAGACCCCCAAAGTAAAACCAATGTTTCTTCTGATTAAGAGTGAGAAGTCCAGCAAAATTACACCTTATATTGGCTAACTAAAAAGATTACAATATGCAAGCCTTCGATGCCACTCAGGCCCCTTCTTCAGGCAAGATGTAATAAAGAGACTGGAGTTCCCTGGGTTTATATAGACACCAGGGCTTTGTGTATAAACGGTGCGTACACACAGAAATGTTGAGCACGAACGTTTCCACGCTCAAATCGCGATGTATAAAACCTAAACTTGGCGTAAAGCCACGCACATTTCCATGGTACCTCATACCCTGCCATACGCAATTTCTCCGCTCGGTTTCGCAGACTGGCGGCACCCAGCGTCAAAGCAGTGCTACTGTTCCTGTGTGGTTACCCTTTCTTTCTTACCCTTTCAATATAATGGTCCAGAGAATAGCCATAGTATTCCAAATACCATAACTGCTTTAGCGTTGTTACTCTCACTGCATCTTGTTCTTCTTTCAGCTGCTCCTGTTAAGGGTTGCCAGAGCAGATCATCTTTTTCCATATTACTCTCACTGCACCACTCGGAGTATTTATTTCACTGTATCTGAGTGGGGAATCACAACAGCAGCTGATCGGAAAGAGAATTATCGGTATACAGTTTCAAGCACACACTACCTCAGGCACGGCAAAACGCGTCAAAGTCTTTCCTGTACGGACCTCGCGGTGCACAAACAGTTTCATCCCAAGAACTATAAACGCACTCAATCAAGTGCTCCTTGTAGAACTGTTTGTACTTATTACCTCACTGTAAACTTGCACTACAGTTATAACATTGCATAACCTGCGCCACTTTATAAAGCGCGTATGATGACGATATCATTTTTAAGATGAAATGCAGCAAAATATGGTGCTTATAGTATACAGATAAAACTTTAAATTCATTTAAATAACCTGTATTGTTAATAATTAAACATGTGAGGACACGGTGCCGCGGATAGCAGATAGCTCCTGCCTTGCACTGTATTCTTGCTGGTACTGACGCGACACTGGAAGGATAGACGGATAGAATAATTAAACTAATTACTACGAAGATATTTCAATGTTCCTTAAAAGTTTTGAAGAATCGGCGTTCTAAGCTTAAAGATGGCTTAACGTCTATTACAGAGCTGATTGTGTGGCGATTGGGTATTTGGAGAAAAAAAAGCAAGGACAGGAATTGGAGGTTAGTACGTTTGAAAGAGACAGTACTTCTGAAATAAATTATTTCATTGAAGTTCGCGCATGGCTCTTGTGTGATATATGAACAATCACTGCGCCACCGTGTTCCCATGTTTAATAACATGCTTTTGTTCCTGTCATCATGAAAAAGATATCACGTATACATCTCAGTATTTTAATTATTCAGAGAGCTGTAATATCACGAATGTAATGGATTCTGTGTCCTGTCGGAGAAAGAGAAAGAACGGAAGCATGTAGTGATTCACACACAGAGCACATAGAAGATCAAACACAGAACAAAGCATTTAACGTGCTACTTTAGTTACGATGTGATTTGAGAAACTAGCAAATTAAACGATTTTAAGATGAAGTTTATGATGTTCTACTTTAATGGCAAAATAAACTACGTGATTAAAGTGGAAATTTCGAGATTAAAGTTGACATTTTGTGCTTTTTTCCCACTGTGTGCCTATTTTTTTTCACTGTACCCTAATAAGCTTTCATATGACACTCAGACTGTCCGCTACGAGTCACCTTTTCACGCCAACTTTGATATGTGACAACTTCTTTTTTATTTCGGCACTGTGCGACTTTGTGAACGTGAGCTTTCGAGTTTCTCCGACACTATGTCACTCAATCAACTTTCTTTTGTTGATTATACCACTGTTTAAACCAACAAATAGTACGTTTTTCCTTTGCCTCCACTTGGTATTCGCTGAAATTCTTATATTTTCCCCCGTGCTTTTCCCATTGTCTTTTCACAGAAGGCTATTTATATCGATTTGCATATTCAAAGAGGCGTAATTCTGGGAGGAGTTGTGGCGGGACAGAAGGTGCGTGCACGTGCGTTACTTTTCACGCTGATTGGGATTTATGTAGTGGAAGAACGTGAAAGTTTGCATATGCACAGATTCTTGCATCTGGATTTTTCTGTGCGTACACACATTCCCACTTTTGTGCTTATGCCATGTTATAGTATTGTATTGCATTGCATTGTATTGTATTGACCCCCTTCTTTTGACACCCACTGCACGCCCAGCCTACCTGGAAAGGGGTCTCTCTTTGAACTGCCTTTCCCAAGGTTTCTTCTATTTTTCCCTACTAGGTTTTTTTGGGAGTTTTTCCTTGTCTTCTTAGAGAGTCGAAGCTGGGGGGCTGTCAAGAGGCAGGGCCTGTTAAAGCCCATTGCGGCACTTCCTGTGTGATTTTGGGCTATACAAAAATAAACTGTATTGTATTGTATTGTATTATAGTGTGAGTTCTACGCACGGCGTTATACATGAAGCCCCAGGACTGATACATCATTGGAAAACCTTTAAGTGAGACCTTCCACAGCCTGAGGAAGGGGCCTGAGCTGCCTGAAAAGCTTGCATATTGTAATCTTTTTAGTTAGCCAATAAAAGGTGTCATTTTGCTTAACTTCTCACTACATTCGTAATGGCTAACATGGTACAACACCCTAATATTTCTGAATAAAAGGATATATTTGAGGTATTTGAGCTATGTAGTTAGTATGGCCCCAAAGGTGTAAAAGACATGGTTCACTGAGAGAAGATATGCAGGCAGGCGTAGGACATACTAGAGGGATTAAAACTCTGGGCTGTGAGCTGGTGCGATTTACCCCCTTTTAAAAGATTCAATAAGTTCCAGGGCTCAGCCTGTTGCTACCAACAGGGAAATCAGAATGAATAAGTTAGACGATGTCGGCATGGTGTAACATTCAGGTGCATTCAATGAGTCAGCTAACTGATACGAAAGTTGGAGCATTTCACATTTTTTATTTACTTCATCCAATAGCTAATTATTATATCTGCAGTAGCCCTTACCCAGCCGAAGCGCCTCAATAAAGGAAGGACCGAGGGAGAGAGTTTATTCAGGACATCATCTCCCTCGGAACGGTACGGGGCAATCCCCCTCGCTTGCAGCAGGGCCACAGGGGGGTGCTTGGACGTTTCCCGAGCCCTATTTAACAGCACTTCCACCACACCTGGAAGTGCTGCTGGAAGAAGCTCATTGGACACCTCAAGTCCTTCTGGGTGTTCTATAAAAGGAGCCATCCGCCAGTACTCAGGAGGCCAGAGTTGGGAGGAGGTGGACGAAGCTTGCAGGGAGAGGAGTTTGAGGCGGACAGAGAAGAAGACGGAAAGGCTTTTGTGTTGGACTGTGGAGCTTTGTGTCCTGTGCTGTGGGGAGCAGAGAAAAAGAACTTCTACACATGAATAAACGTGTGCTGTGTGGCAAACTCGTGTCTCTGCCTGTCTGTGTTGGGATAGGGCAGCTGTTCAAGCCCCTGGGGTCCACACATCTTTCTTTATTAGATAGTTTTTTTAACTTTGAGCCATATTCAAAAGTAATAGCAATAACAAAATGAAATTCCATGTGGTAGTAGACTCCATTAATTACACACTTTTCACAATGGAGTCAAAAATGGAGCATAAAGAGGTTTGTGGTGGCACGATGGTTTTCATTCACAGCAGACTACAATTCAAGTGACCTTAAAATGGCATTGACTGCACTCAAAAAAATGATTCTTGGCATATGTAGCTATTATGAAACTATTTTGTTAATTATACTCAACACTTATATGTTTTCCATCTTGACATATTATTTTCTATTTAAAATAACCTAAATGTCTCAGATATCATATAAACCTGCTTAATTTATGTTCAAACAACACCAATGAACTTCTTTGTTTTAAATTAAGGCATTGGATGCCCAAATGCATTGTTGGAGGGGCCATTTGTATATTCTTCCGGTCGAACTTTCCACCGTGCTGGCTTTCCAACTGCCAAAAAGGAAGAACACTTTCCCGAGTGGAGTGGACGTGGCTATACCTGTCTGGTCATTTTCAGCAGCAGACTTTTATAACGGAGGATTTCTGGTAAGTAACCCTGTTTCTCAACTGTTTTAATTTTAAGTATGAGAACTCATAATAAAACATACTTTCAAGAAAGCTGTAGAAATGTTTAATAATTTTTTGTTGTATATTTAAGATTTACACTGCAAAATGCTTGTGTATTTGCACTAGATTCTTAAATAAATGTAAAAAGTACAGCATTGGAATGTGTTATGTTTATAATATTTCAAATAGCATAAAAACAGGTTATGACCAATAAACCATTTTAAATTGTAACAACTTAAAAGATAGATTTACTTCAGTATAAAACAAGTGAATTGCACCCAATCACTCTAAATGATTTGCCTCAACTTAAAAAAATGTGGGTTCAATAAGATAAAAAGAATGATATTGGTTCAGATTGAAAATATTAAGTGTGAATCATTACCTTCATTATTTTAAGTTAAATGGAGGTTATACATTTTTCAGTGTAGGTTACTTTTTATTTTTATTAAAAGATGCTTTTATTGGAGATAGTGTTTGGTAAAAGGTGTTTGTACCATGAGTGTTTATTTTTCCTTCAGTTTTATATTCAAAGTAATTTCTATTACAAACTTTCTAGCAGTAATTCCGCGACTCTTCTTTTTGAGGAACTTTGAATTATTTTCTCAAATATTTCATTATTTGTTGTTAACAGCAACTATTCGCTAGTTTGCTTAGAGGCACATTTTCTGAGATTGGTGATGTATTTGAGAATTTTCCGACTTGTCGTTGGTGTTTTCTTCCTTGCAACTATTCGCTAAAGGTAAACAATTCCAATTGCCGTGCCAATTACATGTAGAAGCATAGACGCTTTCATTTTTTCACTTTTCCTATCTGCTTCAATCGCAGCAAGATACAACTCGAATCTCTGTTTAAATCTTTTCCAATTTTCAGCTACATTTCCCTTTAACTGGAGATGTGGTGGGGGCTGTAATCCTAACATATTTTTTTTTCTCTTTTGCTAGAACGTCTTAGCTCTTTCTGATCACGTTTTCGGGTTACTCACAGACACGTGACTCGTTCAAAAGCTGAACCTCTTCTTCACATTCCTCTTCCAATCCGCCACTTCTGACACCATGTAGTGATCTTGCTAGGTTCGTAGTTTAATCAATACACAGGATTGAAAGATATAATAACTTTTTAATAGACAGACTTTAGAGACATTTACTGTACAAGTTACTAATCGTTCTTTAGTTCACGCCCATTCTCCTACTTGCATCGGCATTCACAGGCATTACTAATCATTCTGTAAGTATCCCTTAATAGACCTTTCTAATCAACTATCATTACAAAATCCAATGTGGTTTGTGCCCTTCAGAATGAAAACAGTTAGCATTTACCTTTTTAATAAAAGGCGAGCTTTTAAGCCTGAGAAATCACCCCGTAAATGCACACGTTTAATTGCACATGTGTTAATATGTATGCTTACACAGTATTAAAAGACACTCAAAAATTAACGTCATTTACCTTCGTTCCCGTGTTTGACTCGTGCTGTAAATCTCTTCCTTGTTTTTAGTTCAAGTGATTACGTAGGAGGCGTGATGACGCGATACGTGACTCCGCCTCCTCCATTAGAGTATATGGACAAGAAACAGGTTCCAGTTATGACCATTACACATAGAATTTCGAAATTAAACCTGCCTAACTTTTGTAAGTAAGCTGTAAGGAATGAGCCTGCCAAATTTCAGCCTTCCACCTACACGGGAAGTTGGAGAATTAGTGATGAGTGAATCAGTCAGTCAGTCAGTGAGTCAGTGAGGGCTTTGCCTTTTATTAATTAGTATAGATATATATATTTATTTATTTAATTTGCATATTTTTGATATAAAATAATAAGGGGAGAAAATAGCAAATGAGCAGCTGATAATCTTGTGGCACTTTAATTTTTCAAATTAAATGAAAACTATTATTAAAATAAAGTGTTTGAGTTATTCTTGTGTGTGTGTCTACTTTTTTGTGGAACAGGGTTAATTAATTTTATTTAGTTGTAGTGACATGATATAACTGTATGGAAATTTGTCACATAATTAGAAAGTGTAAAATTACCATAAACTAAACATGTTGAATTAACATGTAGCTATTTGTTTAAGTGAAATAATTTTATTTGAGTTGGATCAATAAAATGTAAACAGTTTGGAATAACTACACCAAATATAATCAATCCAATTTAAGTCTTTGGGATTTGAGTAATAATTATAGATGGCCTTATATTAACTAAAATAAATCATCTTTAAATTACAACGTTCATTTCTTTGAAATAACTCAATTCAATTACGTGGAAATTTTACATGTAATTGAATTAACTTAATCTAAAGAATCATTTTTTTGAGTGTGTGCACTTAAGCGAGGACCGCTCGCATCACGAAACACCCGGGAACTGCTCCGGCCACACTACGAAGCCCCTTCTATAAGCTGCAAGTGCTGCGATTATCTATTTAAAAAAACTGGACTTTTATGTGAGCCATGGACCCGCTACACCACACTGGGCACCAGAGATTAGAGTCTTAAGCTACTGAAGCTCCCCACCTCCTGTAAACCCTTTCCATTTTTAAACCCATCCTGTCTTTATATCAGTTAGGGCAGCTGCACTTTTTCCGTGTGATTAATTAGTTTATATACCATTTAGCTGCAGGTTGATAACATCACTTCTTTACCATAATAGTCTGCAGATAATATTGTTCAATCAATGCAGTCTTAGATTTGTTTACAAAATTTGCACTCTATTAGGTAACTTACTTAAAGCAGCAGACGAAGGGCACTATGCTGTGAGCACTGAGTAGCACTGGGCATCCGAGCGGCTGTTGTTCAAGTAAAATACGAAAATATACAAAAGTTCAAAGCAACCGCTCTCAAGGAAAAACTGAAACAGTAAAAGCATTCCTAGATTGAAGTCACACAGAATATTTCTGAATAATCTTGACTTTCTTTCTTTGTACGTTTAGCATTTGTTTGCAAATGCTGCTTCCTGAGCAGCTCTTCTTTTTTCCACCCTAGCAGCCCACTTCTTCTCTTCTGTCGTCGGCATCTTTTTGCGTTGAAACTGATTAATTCAGTGTTTGTGTTGCAATTACTTAGTACGTTTTCCTTAATTTTTCACTTAAACTCGCACTTGAGGCAGATTGAAGACTTAAGAATGACATCATGTAGTATACGTGTACCAAATTTCAGGTCAATAGGCCAAATGGTTTGCGAGCTACAGGTGATTTAAAATCCTGGACAGACAAATGGACAGCCATGGTAGCATATTATATAAGAAGATTTTACGATGGATGAGTTCACAAATTTGCCAGTGTTTTTCACGGGGAAATTTAGAAATTTGAAGTTTGTAAAGCCTGATATGTTTGAGATATGTAAATGAAAATTAAAGTGCCTCGACAAATCGCTTTGAAGTATTTGTCCAAGTCGGGGCTGAGTTGTTTCATGTGAACAGACAGACAGACGGACATACAGTAGGCTTTTGCAATGTGTGCTTCAGACATTATATGCCAATGCACCTTAAAAATCAAAATATCACAGTCACACAAGTATTTAGAGTTTTTGCTCCTTATTTCATTAAATAATTTTGGCACAGATTCAAGCGAAAGGAAAAAAAAACAAAAAACTAATAATAATAACCAGCCAACCCGCTGTGTAGCATACACCGCATAATTATTTATTGATGGGTGAACACTTCCTGAAAGACACAGGTGTCCAAATGGGGTGGGTTTGAGGAAAAGAACTGTGAGTGAATGAAAAGATGGAACTCTGGAGAGAGTAACTTACAATTGTCCGTGACTGAAAACTGGCAGATACAGGTATATCTTTTTGAAAGTTTGGCCCTGTGCCTTATTAATTGTCATTGCAAAGGCCAGGAAATTGTCTGCGTGTAAAAGTAAAAGGCAAATTTGAATCTGATGGGGTCAGGGATATCTGGGGAATAAGGACAGTTTGTGAGGTAGCTGCTGCGATAGTCTTACACTCCAGTACATTGCAGTGAATGCTGTTAACAGTCAGTCTAGTGCCATTACAGAGACCTTTTGCTGGTAGGAGGTTTCTGAGAAGCATGATGACTGAACCAATTTTAATTTTGAGTTTATGTGGAGGCATGCCAGTGGGAGTAAGACTAGTTAAGAAATTCTTCGGGGAATGAAAGTTGATCTGCAGGATCGTCTGTGACAATGGAGTCAACACTGGTGAAAGTCACTTCGTCAGTAGGGATACGTTTCAGCACTTGTTCATTAAGGTGTAGCGAGTCTTCGTTGGTGATGCTTAATATAGCTTGTGTGCTGAGTTGTTCTAGAGTGACAGTTGAGAAGTCAATGTCGCCATATAGTTGTTGAACGGGATCAGAAATAAAAGGAAAACAATGTGAAGGCAATGTCACAGGTGTTCCGTTTTTCCCGTCTCCAACATCGAGGAGCCATTTTGTGAAATGTTGTTCTTCAGGAAGAGCTCTCATATTTGTCGTCAGTGTAAGAACATGTATGTGACACCACAAAGGTTGCTTGTTAATGAAACTGGTGACAGTAAGTGCTCGGGAACCATGCATAATGACGGGGAGAATTTGTCGGAAATCTCCACCCAATAGTATTGTTTTGCCTCCAAATGGCTGCGTGTCACCCGTGAGGTCACGTAATAACCTGTCAACTGCCTGGAATGTGTATGCATGTGTCATTGGCGCCTCGTCCCACATTACCAATTTGGATTGCAGAAGATGTTGAGCGTGTGGCGAGGTAGGTTTGATGGTGCATGTGGAAATAGTATTCAGCCTCAACGTTATTTTAAAAATGGAATGTGCAGTTCGTCCACCCGGTAACAATGTTGCAGCTATTCCTGTAGATGCTACAGTTGTAGGAATGTCTCCCCTAGCTCTGATGGTATGAATCAGGGTTTTGTAGACAAAGGTTTTCCCTGTTCCTGCAGGACCATCTAAGAAGAAGCATGTTTGTCACGGATGGGAAGCGCTGTATGCAGCGTGTAAAACAGTTTGCGAGGGTGGACGCGGCAGATAGAGGCATATCTTTTTGAAAGTTTGGGCCTGTGCCTTATTAATTGTCATTGCAATGGCTAATCTAACATGAAACTGTCTGCATGTAAAAGTAAAAGGCAAATTTGATTCTGATGGGGTCAGGGATATCCGGGGAATAAGGACAGTTTGTGAGGTAACAGCTGCGATAGTCTTACACTCCAGTACATTGCGGTGAATGCTAGTAACAGTCAGGCAAGCCAACAAAAACACTATGCTCTTAGTATGGTATGAATCAGGTTTTTGTAGACAAAGGTTTTCCCTGTTCCTGCAGGACCATCTAAGAAGAAGCATGTCTGTCATGGATGGGAATCGCGGTATGCAGCGTGTAAAACAGTTTGCGAGGGTGGACGCGGTCATGCATATCCCATGATGTGGGAGGAGGGTTAGAGTTGGTGGGCGGGGCTCTGTTGTGCGTATCCCATGATCTCTGTCTTGCGTGACATGGTTGTCTGCTTAGTGAATTGTTGGTGGGCGGGGCTCTGTTGTGCGTATTCCATGGTCTCTGTATTGCATGCCATGGTCGGCTGCTTAGTGAATTATATATATAGATAATACATTTTATTTATATAGTGCCTTTCCCATGATCAAGGCACTTTATAGTGTTTAAGAAAGAACAGCAGGGACAAACAATTTGGAATCTCATTCATATTCTTCCTCAGAATGTTAATTCAATACTTTGTAGTCCCTGTGGCAGCAATTCCAGTGTAATCTGTTCAAGATATCTGAATGAATAAATAACTGTCTCGACAAATTTCTTTGAAGATTAGTTCTGCCACATCTCAATAAAACTGGTCCATGAGGGGCAGAGTTGTTTCACGTGGACAGACAGACAGACACACCGGCAGGTGCTTCACGCATTATATACAAACACACCTAAAAATGGATGAATTACGAGGGACGGCTCAAAAAGTTTCCACACTTTTTTAACTGTTTATTAAGCATGTCAAAAACAAATTACATCACTTTTCTACATAGTCATCTTTCCTATGCGGTGCAATTTTCCAGCGACATACGTATGTACGTTGTATGGTATTTTTAATGCCATCAGCAAAAAATGTTTTTGGTTGATCGCGTAGCCACTGATGCACCACTGCTTTCTTTCTTCATTTCTCGTGGTCGTGGCTGTAGCTGGACGTCTGGAGCGCTGTGTATCTGTCACACTAGTATGGCCATTTTTGAACATTTCAATCCATGGATAGATGACTCTACAAGAGAGAACTTTATCCCCACACTGAGCACACATACGGAGATGAATTTGTGATGCCGGCACACCTTCTGCCCACAAAAAGCATATGAGACAGAACGCTGTTCCTCTTTGGTGCAGTTTAGTTTCGTAGTCATATTCACCACAGGGTGACAACTCTTATACTAAACTGCAAGGGCAGCCGGCTTACCAGACAGAACTAGTCACATGACACTCTCAGACATGACCAATTATTACTCCTCTCCGCCTTCACTGTTTTCAACGAAAATATAAAAGTGCGGAAACTTTTTGAACGTCCCTCATAATAAAGAACAAAAAAAAAAAGGTTTGACTTTAAAAGATATCTTCATCTGGCTATAACGGTCCTGTTGGTAAACAGAATTTCCTTTCTGAAACAACAAAAATTAGAATTAAAGTGAACAATAAGATTTGTTTGTGGGTAGAACATGAGTTCCAATGCAGGAAATATTTGAAATTGTAGCTTTCTTACTAGCTTAAACTACGATCGTGTGTATTGACATTTCTAGAAGCTATAGTTATGCATGCTGGGAAAGTATCCACTTTGATCTCTTCACCAGATATAAATGGTTTTGTGAAAAACAAGACCATACATCACACTATGCAAAACCAGAAGAAGCACTCTTGAGAATTACAGTCTGACATAAATTGCACAGGAGTACTAAACAAAAGAAATCTTGCAAAAACAGCAGAAGCACATACACAGAGTCTGTTACGGAGTGACTGCATATGTTTTGTGACAAGGATCAGACTCGACACACTTGGAAAGGTTTTAGGCAGCCACCCGTATATTATCCCTGTCTGCAATGGGTTGATTTTTGAACAAGAGATGTTTCTTTGTTGGAGTTCAGAATTGAACTGCTGAAAGTTTGCAAAGATGACGGCTTTAAAGGATCAAACCGGAAGTGATGTGAAGGAACTGGACGTGACACAGGGGATCCGGAAGTGACGTTCTTCTGGGCACCGGAACTGGAAGTGACATCATGGTGGGTGCCAGAAGTGACATTGTCAACGTTGAGTCAGACAGGTTCTCCCATGGCTGGTCTGCAAGAGATAACAGGAGAACGTTTAGTGCATCCCACCACCCCCTGACCTGGCATGGAATTACCTTCGCTTGCTCCATACAACGTCCTCCTACTCGCACGTGTGTGACAGTTTTCAATGGAAAATGAGACCAACACTGTGAGGCAGTTCAGGTGTTCAGAATGTAATTTTATTTAAAAAAAGCAGGAAATGGAGGGAATGCATTTAGGAGCAGATTACATTATTGTGGTGGGAATACCATACAGTCGTTGAAATAATAACAAAGAGCTGTCAAATCAATAACATGAGCCTAAACACATAGCAAAAATCCTGCCGCAGACTTACTTTTCTCTTAACTAACACAATAAAGTTTTTGTTTTTCTATTCTAAAGAGAATCCAGCATTTGGATAACACACTGCTGGGTGCCACCATTTTAAATAGGTGGACCAAAATGACATAAAATTAGCTTAGCCACTGAATATGTTACCAGCCTCACGCTGAGGGGAACCTGGACCAGGTACAAGCCACTGTTGCTAGAGGGTACAGCCACATGAAAAAGCATAAAAGAAGCAGGCAGCAGTCACAAGTTTCAGACCAGACTTCTCTGTTCTACTCTATTTTCATTTACCCAGAAATATGTAAATGGTTCAAACTCTGCATAGATCAACATGAAGATCAGTTAAACAATGCTGCATGCCACTTTCCTCTGCAGAACAATGGTGTAAACACATTTACTTTGGTACAACAATAGTATTGTTATCAGCTACTAAGAAGTACCTGATAAGAAACCAATGTTCCCAGAACTCGTTAATTTTCAAAGGAAGCAGGCAGTTCTAATAATAATAAGTTTTGTTTATGTAGCGCCTTTCATACAATCAAGGACACTTTACAATTCCATAATCATATTAACAAAACAATAGAAATCACATACAAGAAAATGAATCCATCCATCCATTGTCTCCCGCTTATCCGAGGTCGGGTCGCGGGGGCAGCAGCTTGAGCAGAGATGCTCAGACTTCCCTCTCCCCGGCCACTTCTTCTAGCTCTTCCGGGAGAATCCCAAGGCGTTCCCAGGCCAGTCGAGAGACATAGTCCCTCCAACGTGTCCTGGGTCTTCCCCGGGGCCTCCTCCTGGTTAGATGTGCCCGGAACACCTCACCAGGGAGGCGTCCAGGAGGCATCCTGATCAGATGCCCGAGCCACCTCATCTGACTCCTCTCGATGCGGAGGAGCAGCGGCTCTACTCTGAGCCCCTCCCGGATGACTGAGCTTCTCACCCTATCTTTAAGGGAAAGCCCAGACACCCTGCGGAGGAAACTCATTTCAGCCGCTTGTATTCGCGATCTCGTTCTTTCGGTCACTGCCCATAGTTCATGACCATAGGTGAGGGTAGGAACATAGATCGACTGGTAAATTGAGAGCTTTCCCTTATGGCTCAGCTCCTTTTTCACCACGACAGACCGATGCAGAGCCCGCATTACTGCGGATGCCGCACCGATCCGCCTGTCGATCTCACGCTCCATTCTTCCCTCACTCGTGAACAAGACCCCTAGATACTTGAACTCCTCCACTTGGGGCAGGATCTTGCTACCAACCCTGAGAGGGCACTCCACCCTTTTCCGGCTGAGGACCATGGTCTCGGATTTGGAGGTGCTGATTTTCATCCCAGCCGCTTCACACTCGGCTGCGAACTGATCCAGAGAGAGCTGAAGATCACGGCCTGATGAAGCAAACAGGACAACATCATCTGCAAAAAGCAGTGACCCAATCCTGAGCCCACCAAACCGGACCCCCTCAACGCCCTGGCTGCGCCTAGAAATTCTGTCCATAAAAGTTATGAACAGAATCGGTGACAAAGGGCAGCCCTGGCGGAGTCCAACTCTCACTGGAAACGGGTTCGACTTACTGCCGGCAATGCGGACCAGGCTCTGACAACGATCGTACAGGAACCGAACAGCCCTTATCAAGGGGGCCGGTACCCCATACTCTCGGAGTACCCCCCACAGGATTCCCCGAGGGACACGGTCGAATGCCTTTTCCAAGTCCACAAAACACATGTAGACTGGTTGGGCAAACTCCCATGCACCCTCCAGGACCCTGCTAAGGGTATAGAGCTGGTCCACTGTTCCGCGACCAGGACGAAAACCACACTGTTCCTCCTGAATCCGAGGCTCGACTATCCAACGGACCCTCCTCTCCAGGACCCCTGAATAGACTTTTCCAGGGATGCTGAGGAGTGTGATCCCTCTGTAGTTGGAACACACCCTCCGATCCCCCTTCTTAAAGAGGGGGACCACCACCCCGGTCTGCCAATCCAGAGGCACTGTCCCTGATGTCCATGTGATGTTGCAGAGGCGTGTCAACCAAGACAGCCCTACAACATCCAGAGCCTTGAGGAACTCCGGGCGTATCTCATCCACCCCCGGGGCCCTGCCACCAAGGAGTTTTTTGACCACCTCGGTGACCTCAGTCCCAGAGATGGGGGAGCCCACCTCTGAGTCCCCAGGCTCTGCTTCCTCATTGGAAGGCATGTTAATGGGATTG
This sequence comes from Erpetoichthys calabaricus, assembly GCF_900747795.2. Lineage (NCBI taxonomy): Eukaryota > Metazoa > Chordata > Cladistia > Polypteriformes > Polypteridae > Erpetoichthys > Erpetoichthys calabaricus. Next base: position 5,520,001 of record NC_041394.2, read on the forward strand.
AGGAGGTCTTCGAAGTACTCCCCCCACCGACCCACAACGTCCCGAGTCGAGGTCAGCAGTGCACCATCCCCACCATATACAGTGTTGACACTGCACTGCTTCCCCTTCCTGAGACGCCGGATGGTGGACCAGAATCTCCTCGAAGGAGAGACAAAGAGCGGTTAAACAAACCTCCTATGATGGAAAACAATTTTGGACGGCGTTTTCCCTTGCACGGACGCGGGTCACCGGGGCCCCACTCTGGAGCCAGGCCTGGAGGTGGGGCTCGATGGCGAGCGCCTGGTGGCCAGGCTTGCACCCATGGGGCTTGGCCGGGCACAGCCCGAAGAGGCAACGTGGGTCCCCCTTCCCATGGGCTCACCACCTATGGGAGGGGCCAAGGAGGTCGAGTGCAGTGTGAGTTGGGTGGTGGCCGAAGGCGGGGACCTTGGCGGTCCGATCCTCGGCTACAGAAGCTGGCTCTTGGGACGGGAAGAAAATGAATACTCATTGAAAAGATGTGTTTTTAACAGGAGTTTGAAATTAGTAATAGATTTTTCCTTGCGAAGGCTGAGAGGGAGAGAATTCCAAATTTTAGGGGCTATCACTTTGAAAGCTCTGCCACCCATAGTTACTAACCTGATTTTGGGACAATGAGTAAGTTAGCGTCCGATGATCGTAATGCATGAGCACGACTGTAAGGAAGCAGCAGCTCAGACAGATAATGAGGGGCTAAACCATGAAGGGCTTTAAAGGTGAGAAGAATAATTTTATATTTCATTCTTGAAGAAACTGGTAACCAATGCAAATCTTAGAGGACAGGTGTGATGTAAGCAGATTTTTTAGTGTGTGCGAGTAAATAAACAGCAGAATTCTGAATATATTGTAATCTATTGATATATCTAGTCGGGAGGCCATAAAACGATGCTTTGCAATAGTCCAGACGGGTAGTGATGATGAAATCATGAATCGGTGTTTCAGTATCCTTCACATTGAAGAAAGAATGCAGATGAGCAATGTTGCGGAAATGAAAAAATGCTGTGTGTACTATTGAGCAAATGTGTGGTTGAAAAGTAAGAAGCTGATCAAAGATGACACCTAAATTATGGACCGATGCTGAGGGTTCAACCAGGATCCCATTGACGTCAATTTTTAGCCCGTGAAGGGTAGAGAGAAAAGATTTGGTACCAACTAATAAGATTTCTGTTTTATCAGGATTGAGTTGTAAAGAATTACCTGTCATCCAATGATTGATTTCCCGAATGCAATCAGTCAGTGCAACAGGTGAAGATGTTGCAGTTGCATCAACGCTTACATAAAGTTGTGTGTCATCAGCATAGTAGTGGAAGTTTAAAGTTCTGTATCACCACATTGTTTGTGGATGAGATACCAATCAAAGCAATCTGATTTTTCAAAGCAGGTGACTCTTTTGTGAGACAGGTAAATATTTATGTCCTGTAGAGAGCCATCAACAATAAGCTGTATCAGGAATTTTGCCTTTTCTTTTCAACACTGAATTCTAGCTCATATACAACCATGCTAAAGACAGTCACAAAATGGCTGTGACCATGCAAAAAAGCACATAATAACAATTCTGAAGAAATGAACATTCAAATATTTCAAGGGATTATGGGAAGTCAAAACAGCTAAATTTGAACCAAACAGGAAAAAAGAATGAGATGCTGTTGCAGAACAGCTCATTAATTTGACCACAGTAACAGCCAACATTCAGCTTAAATCATATTAAAGCAAAAGCAATTGATTCACTTTGGTCAGAACAGAGGATGTTGTCCTCTTTGCTTTATCTGACAGTAGCCTTCAGCACACACTCAAGCAAATCACTGCAGAGTTTGTGGTGGCAGGAATAAATCAGTGCATCCACGTCTCTGGTGATGGTTCTCTCTCAGAAAAGAGTGGATTGCTCTCTCCAGGTGAGGGAAGGGGGACAACTGATCTGAGTGGAGAAGTTCAGGTATCTCGAGATCTTCACAAGTGATAAAAGAAGGGTATGTGAGATCGGCAAGCAGATTGGTGTTGTGGCGTTGGTTCTGCAGGTGCTGTACTGATCCATGGTGCAGATCAAGTGGGAGCTGAGTCTAAAGGCAATATTCTTGCTTTACTAGTTGATCTACATTCCTGTCCTTGCCTATAGTCATGAGCTGTGGGTAATGATCGAAAGAATGAGATGGAAAGTACATGTGATAAAAATTAGGTTTCTTTATGGAGCTGGCCTGAAACACTGTGACAGAGTGAGAATCTAAGCGATTTGTGAGACTTTCAGAGTAGAGCTGGTGATCCTATGGATCAAGAGGAACCAGTTCAGGTGGTTTGAGCATATTGTAAGGATACCCCCAGGGTGACTCCCCCGATGTTGCCCCAGACATATCCCACTTGTGGGAGACCCAGCAACAGACCCAGGACTTCCTGGAGGGATTATATCTCTCAACCGGCTTTAGAGGATACCTGGGAATTCTCAAGGAAGAGCTGATATCTATAGCTAAAGACAAGGAAGTCTTGGCTGAACTGCCTAGCCCACAGCCAATGTGAACCTTACCAGGAAAAGCAGTTTTGAAAGATGAGATGAGGTCTCAAACAGTGATCTTATAGCATAACATGCTTGTCATTGAGAACTGCAAGAGAAGTAAAAATGAGTGGTGCTGACAAACAAATCAGTTCATTGTTCTTCTTTTTCCTGTTTCATTTCTGTTATGAAAGGCTGCATGGATAGTAAGAGGTTGTTAAGGTAAGAGCAACATAGGACAGAAACAGAACAATGAACGCTGACAATGGTAAGTGGAGAGTCCAATGAGATGGCCATCAGAGTATTTCAATTCAGGTCTTCTTCTGCAGTGTGACTGACTAACACTGTGAAGTAGTCAGAGGTGGCTTAACTTAGACATACCGTATCTCTTGATTTTACATCTATATACTGTATATATGGGGTGGCCCATATTTATGTATATGATTGAAAAGGGGTTATTGTCAGGAAACTACCAATATAATTATCAAGTAACATAATGGAACATGAACATTAAGAACCTTAAATGTTTTCTCATCCCACTATCTCCATGGTGTGGTCCACTAATGCGCCATCCAGATCGATAAACGCTTGAAGACGAAGAGCAACGTTGTCACAGGTGGCTTGGCGCATCTTTACTGGTATCCTCTGAAATTCTTCTGAGATAGCTGCACGTTGCTCAGACACATTGTGGATGCGATGTTGATACACCTTGTCTTTTGGTTAGCACACTAGGGCCACTGCCTCCAAACTCAACTGCCATCCTCCGTTTCACCACCGCATAGTTGTCTGTTGTGGAGTATAAACACACACAATGTACACGCTGCCCCAGCGACAATTCGCCGCCAATCTGTATTTAAACACAGCAGGGGTTGCCCAGTCCAGCACATCGTTACTCTCATTCTCAGGCTACACAATGATGCCATTTTTGATACTTTTCGTGCAGTAGTTTAAATGCTACAGCTTGTGAAACGTGATATACACAAATATGGGCCACCCTGTATATGTACAGTATATATCTATATAGTAACAGAGGCACTGTCGACCCCTTGAACCCTCACACCAGATGTCAGACACCAGGTAAAAGTCCAAAGATGAATATTTACTATAATAATAAAGTACACAAAGCACCACCACTCCACCATACTCAATAATAATCAAATAAACAATCCTCCAATCTCCCAGACGCTTAGCCACCCTGCCTCCCAACTCAGCTCACCGTCTGGGATTTCCCATGGTCCTTTTATAGTCCCTGACCCGGAAGTGTTTCCAACCCCCCAGTCCATGTGACTTTCCATCACTTCCAGGTCAGATAAAAAGTTCTCTTCTTCTTCATCCCGGAAGCACGTCATTCCTCCTGTCGCTGTGACTAAGACGTACTTCCGGGGTGTAGGGCACATAATAATCCTTGGGCCTCCCTGCAGCGTCCTCTAGTGGCCCCCATGGTATCCAGCAGGGCTGTGGATAAAAACCCCATTGTTCAGGATTCCCTGCTGGCCTTCGGGGCACCTCCATGCTGCAGGAAGAGCTCCACCAGGTGGCTTGGGGGTATTGGCTGGGATGAACGGCCAGCCATATTCCACAATATATATATATATATATATATATATATATATATATATATATATATATATATATATATATATATTGTGATGGACGGCCGGGGACACCCTTTCCAAGAGAAGACCAGGGGAATGGGCATTCTGCCAGGAGTACCTCCCCCGGGCCATGAGAGGGCAGCCCCCTTTGTTTACATCAGGGCCATGGAATTGGAGCTTAGAAGCTCAACCCGGTGGGGGTCCGTGGCCAGGGGGCACCTGGACAGCTCCAGAGTCTGGGCATGCAGCACTTCTGCCACAGCCGGAAGTGCTGCAGGATTTGTGGACACCTGGAGCACTTCCGGGTGTACTATAAAGGAGGCCGTCTCACTCCATTCCTGGGCTGGAGTCGGGAGGACGAAAGACAAAGTCTTGGAGGAGAGGAGTGGAGGTGGACCTGAAGAAGGCATCATTGAGAAGGCCTGGAGTTTGGGGTTTGTGTGTGGCACTTTATTTGTAAATATTAGTTATAATAATCATGTGGTGGTGCTTATTACGATGTCTGCCTGTCTGTGTCTGGGCCGCATTCCACTATATATATATATATATATATATATAGTAGAAAGGCACTATATTGGTGCCCGACCCAGCACAAAGAGACATGGAGGCACGTTTAAAAATAAACAAAAAATATTTATTGTCTTCACCTGTGGGGCACGTCTTTCCTTTGTCCCACAGGCACAGCACAGTCCCACAAGCAGAAACCAAATCACCAAAACAAAAGGCACACTACTCTCGTCACCACCACTCCTCCCGGCAAGCATTATCCTCCTCCTCCCGACTCTAGCTCCTGGAGTGGTGGCTGCTGGCTGAGTAATAGATGCATTTTTGTAGTACCTAAATTAAAGTGTTTCCATTATTATTATTACTTACTTCAAATTCTATAAATAATTTTTAATTGGTAATGTTATGTACTGTTATTTTATTTTTAGATTCCTCTGAAGGCACAGTCATGGGAGTTCAGCAGATAAGCATTTCACTGCCTATTGTACTATTTGTACTGTTTAATTTGTGTGTGACAAATAAAATTTGATTGGATTTTCATTTTCAGTAAAAAAATCAAATAAAAAAAAAAAGAAAAATGTTTACTGCCATAGTTTATTGACCACAAATCCTCTTGTCGGTTCTCCGCTTTCTGTGTTGTTCCTGTGCATTTTTATTTTGTGCTTTTAGTGTCTTCAATGAAATCACCATCTGGTTAGTTTTTCAGTTCACAAAGCACCAAGATATCTGCCGGTAAAGTGTGCTGTCATCAGCAAATAAGCCGCTTCAGCTCCAAGAGCCAGGGTGACGATGTTAACATTTTGTTCTGACTTGCTGTGGAATGCAGTGGTAATCAGATTGCCACAAATTACTTGCCATGAGTCCAAAATGTTAAAACCATTACAGTCTGGCATTGAATCACAGCTGTTAAACACTAGCCTGAGAAAGAAGTTAAAGCTGAGGTCTTCTAGTTGAGCCTGCAAGGGCTTCACTCGCCTAGACTTGCATAAACAACTGGGAGAACCCGAGTTAAGTAAATAGATCAAAATGGACACAAAACAATACCACAGTTTGAGAAAAAGATAATTACAAATAAACAAGTTAAAACAGAATGCCAAAAACTTCAATAATGCCAAAAGACAAGCCCACACACCAAAAGCTAATATAAAGCAATCAAAATCATACTTGACCCTATGGAATTTTTAGTTAACATATATAATCATTTACAAATTATTACAGTATATACAGTACTTAAATGATGATGTAACAATGAATTATTAAAACATAAAGAAAAGGACTAAAGGGTTAACTAAATATTTGATCGCGGGAGGTCAGCCTCATCTTAGAGAAACCACCAGCTTGATTTTCCAAGGTTAGAATGAGGAAAATGAGTAACAAACACCCCTCTAGAAAGTGGGGATAAGCTAATGGGAAAGTCCAAACACCCCCTTCTATGAAACGGTGCCAACATCAATAGACGAGTCCGCAGATCACCCCTATTGACGAGGTGACATTCAGGTAAATGGGAGAATTAAAAGAATACACTGGTAGCACTAACTGATTGTTTGAAATAGATAGATAGATAGATAGATAGATAGATAGATAGATAGATAGATAGATAGATAGATAGATAGATAGATAGATAGATAGATAGATAGATAGATAGATAGATAGATAGATAGATAGATAGATAGATAGATAGATAGATAGATAGATAGATAGATACTTTATTAATCCCAGGGGGAAATTCACAATAATAATAAAGCTATGTATATTAAGAGTCAGATTACGTGATGTGTTAGATGAGGTAATGGTAGTAGAAAAGCATAAAAGCAAATTGTAATATGAATTGCTCACTCCCTGGACCAAGACATTTGTGTATATGTTTGAGCAAATAAAGAACCGTCCAGCATTCTCAGCTGGACTTCGTGACTGCCTTCTTTGAAAACAGAGGAGCATTTTTTGCACAACATCCCTCCTTCTTTCTTTGAGTGAAAACGGATGCATTTCTGATTTTAACAGCCAGGAAAACCCACTAAATGTCTTTGTTTTTTTCCACCATGAAACTGCATGACTTTTCCTCATGTCACCTTGTTTTTAAACAAAATGAATTATTTTCAAATTCCTTATTTTCACAGAGGATGAACACAATTAGGTAGACTTTTAGATAGGCAGGTAGACTTATTATCTGAGAGGGAAATTTGTTTGCAGCAGGAAAGTGTAAAATATGGGATATTGTTCCACTGACAAAAGAAAATAACATAAGCTGGCATATGACAAGCATTGTTACGCTCAGTACAGACATCCATAAAATTTGTACAAATAAGAATAACAATCTCGAACAGTACACAATAATAATTCAGAAAAACAGCAGGATCCCTACAGCTACCAGAATTCAAAATGCTTATTGCTCTGGGGACAAAAGAGCTTCTTAAATCTGTTGCTGTTCGCCCTTGGGAATCTAAATGTGCAGACTGATGGCAAAAAATGAAATTTAGGATGGTGTCTGTGTGACAGAATCGCGTCATCCTTCTTTCCAGCTGTCACACATGCACATTACAGGAATGAAATGGGGGACAGCTTTGGGCAAACACAGTCTCTAACCTCTCTTTCTTTTCCTATCCCAGAGCACAGGAGGAGCCCTCAGAAGACCGGTGATCTCACTTCAGGTTTGCCTTGTAGTCCCGCTCCTTCCACTCCTGTCCCTATATAAGCAACGAGACGGATAGAAGTCACAGTTGCACCTGCATCTTTTGGCGTCACAATAGCCTGCAGACGACCTTCAATGAAGTGATTTCAAACCATTCAAGTGTAATTCTTATGAACACAATAACATGTTATTACTGTTCAAATGTATATGTTTAAGCTAAGATAAACTTACCAGTGTGCATATGCTGTAGAGTTAACATGTTCTCATATTTAGTTAAAAGTAACTTCACTGACATGTAACAAGACCATTGTAAATGATCAATTATCTGATTTTGGCAGATGTAATTCTTGCTAATTGTTACACAAGAAGGTAATAATAAGGGTTCTGGGAGTACTTGATGACACAGTGTTTGGTATGAGAAAGAGATGGAGGAGATGTAGGAGATACGTGAGAGAGACAGCTTTAAACAAAACATCATGCTGACAAGGGACAAAATTACAGTTCCACCTACAAAATGGAAATGGACCACAATGGAGATAATTATTAAGAGGAAAAAAACTAGGCATTGGTGTACATTTTAAAATAGCATCTGCACTGGATTGGGCAGGCAGCAGAGGTAACCGAAAAAACTGGATTTGAAGTTGGCAGGAGAGAAAGAGTACAGATAAGTGGAGATGGGTCTGTCTGTCTGCAGGCTTCCGCAGCTCTGTCACTCGGTAGCTCCACTGGACAGCCAATTGGATTGCAGGTTCTTGTCACTTGGTTTACTTGACTTGAGTCAGATAATCCTCTCCCAACCCTAATCTTAACGATAAGTGACAACCTCCTCAATGGAGTGGAGCTCTGGGGGTCTGCAGCTTAAAATCTATAGAGGAGAATTGAGTGAGGTCATCGGTGGAGTCCTGCAGGGCTCTGTCCTTGGAACATTACTTTTTTCTGATTTATATTAATGACTCATTGATTCAGGTATAATTAGTAAACCTGTGAAATTTGCAGATGACATTAAAACTGGAGGAATGGCAGACACTGAGGAGGCAGCAAAAACAATTCAAGACTTGGACAAGCTTCAGAAGTGTGCAAACCCATGGAAAATGCTGCTTAATGGAGAAAAAGCGCTACACGTGGGCTAAATAACAATATGGTTGACACAGTCCTGCATGAAGTAACCTCTGAAAAGGATTTAGGGGTTCAAATTAACACAATGTTTTCATCAACTAAGCAATGTAGGTAAGTGATTATAAAGGCAAATAAAATGTTAGGTTAAATAAAAAACTTGAATAAAAATTGAGGAAGATTATATAATACTTCGGGAGTATTATGTGCAATTCAGGTCACCACACTGCAAAAAAGACATAGCAACACTTGAAGCTGTGCAGAGGAGAACAACCAAGTGCATCCCAGGACTTTAAGGACAAGTCCTACTGTGACAGAAACAGAGAATTAAACCTGTTTAGTCTCAAGCAGAGGAGACTTGTGAGGGAATCCGGAATTAACTACTGAGACATGATGTTTTACCAGAAACCTTGGCAATCTTTAAGATGTACTGTATCTGGACAACATACGGGGACAGCTTAGCTAATATCTAAACAAATAAGCTTGATTAACCAAATGGTCTATTCCAATTTGTCAAATTTTCTATGTTCTCATGAAGAAAGGACTCTCAAGTTACTAACCTTTACATCTCTATTGGTTTTATTGATGTGAAGCTTGCTTTTTGGACATTAACTTGAACTGTTCAGTTTTATGTGGGTTCACTCACGCACATGCTTGGGAGGCAGCCTAAGGGCTCTCGTAATGGTAGTTACCCGCTGAACCAGGGGTTGGCACTGTGTGCTAATGCCTTTTTTTTCCTCCCTCTGCAGAATAGAAGATTGATGGTCATTCCACATCAACATCATTTCCAGCTTCCATCCTCCTGGACTCACCCCTTCCTACCTGGAACCAATTTGACCAGAAGTTTGGCCATCTCTGAGTCAGTTTACTATTAGACTCCTGTTTGAAAAGACATCTACTCTATGTTTGTAGAAAGATGAATTCTTGTTCATTTTTATTATATGAGGGTCAGAGACATGCTCAATACCATTTCTAGGTCTGCTTCATATTTTACAATTCAATTTCATCCATTTTCATGTCTAGTAATGGATATGCCTGCCGTATATACTCGTGTACAAGTTCTCCCGTGGATAAGTCGGGACTTGACTTTACATTATAATTTCTGATATTTTATAATGTCGGTCGTATAAGTCGAATGCGGAAAACTCAAACTATTGGTACAAGGGATTATGATATACTAACACCCACCTGAGAGAGTAACCATGGAGCACGTGGCCTTTTTTTTCTATGTGGGTGCAGCAATGCGCTGTATCAGTATGCGCTCCTAACCTCTCTCTCTCTCTATTGTGCCTACGTGACCTCATGGTAATACCCAAACTATTCCGAAGCAACGTTTGCGCTGATATGTGTTTTTTGTATCGCACACCCTCATACACCTTTATCGTAAGAGCATCCCTTATCTACAATGGAGCGTTCCATCAGAAGAAAATATGAAATTGGTTTTAAGTTCTGCAACAAAATTTGATGCGCCTGAAAAACTGATGCGAGATTGGAGGAGGCAAGAAGATGTAAAAAAAAATTAAGTGTCACATTTTTGAACGGGCGTTTAAGTCGGGGTCTGATTTTATGATCAATATTTCGGGTTTCAAGACCCAACTTATACGTGAGTATATATGGTAAATCTAAATTTTAAACTAAAATAAAGTATGGGTTTTATCTCACTGCAGATCCCTCGGTGTTTGCCAGCACCAGTGATCACAGCAAGCAGTCAGGGTTCTGTAGTAGGGATAGAGGTGCTTATGCAAGTTCTGTAGAATCCTAACCCAGGTCATGAGTGTCAAGAAAACGACTGATGCTTGTACCCAGGTTAAATTCCGGTACAATCGGGTACCTGGAATCTGTTAGAATATCTAGTGCAAGCACTTCAAGGGTAGCCAGTCCTTGTTAGGCCTATCTGTTCAAAATCCTTTTAAAGGTAGTGAACTGGAAACAGAAGGATTGTTCAGGCCTGGCCAGTACTTGGATGGGAGACCATCTAGGAAAAGCTTTGGTTGCTGCTGGAAGGCGTGTTGTTGAGACCAGCAGGAGGCACTTACCCTGTGGTCTGTATGTGGATCCCAATGCCATAGTGCACTGACAGTGACACTGTGCTGTAAAAATAGTGCCTTCTGTCGCACAAGACGTAAAAACTGAGGTCCTGACTCTCTCTGTGACACTAAAAGGTTTGTAATGTGTAGGGTGTATCCTGATGTCCTGGCGAAATTGCCCTCTATGGCCTAGTCATTCTGTCCCCGTAATCACCACCTGTCTCTAATTGGCTATCTCTCTCACCAATTCACCACCTAACTGTTAATGTGAGGTCAGTGTACTGGTGCAAAAATGGCGGCTGTCACATCATCCAGGAGGATGCTACACATTAGTGGTGGTTGAAGTGGCTCCCCATTCACTGAAGCATGTTGAGTAGTGAGAAATGTGCTATAGAAATGTAAAAAACTAATATTCATTATTATTATTTTCTAGCTGTGTAAGCCCATGCTGTAAAAATCCCAGGCTCCTAGAAACCATGGATTCTGGCACTTCAATCGATCGCATCGGTTGTGCATTAGTGGCTAAGCGAGGTCCTCTTTCCTCTGCAGTTTTGTTTTGCCGATGTGCTCGCCTCCATTGTCTATCAGCAGCTAAGTGGGTTTCTCTCTCCTTGGAGGTTTTGTTTTGCCGATGTGCTTGCCTCGTTTGTGTATTAGCGGCTAAGCAACAGAGTCGCTTTTTTTGAGCTTCTTGCTGTAGCCTCGCACTTCCAGGCCACGTCACACTTCTGGGCCGGACAGACAGACACACACACATCCATGCATAGACGTTTAAATATAAGATTATATGTGGCCCCTCAGTCATTCTGAGGGTATTTTAGCAGTTTAGTGGATAATCCTGCACAAAGGAAACCAGCCCTGATTAAGGAACCCAGATTGAAGTATTAGATAGATAGATAGATAGATAGATAGATAGATAGATAGATAGATAGATAGATAGATAGATAGATAGATAGATAGATAGATAGATAGATAGATAGATAGATAGATAGATCCCTCACTATATCACGCTTCGACTTTCACGGCTTCATTCTATCACGATTTTTTCTCATACACGCTTACGTCACTACGCATGAGCTTTCTGAGAACTTTTATCTAAGCCCCACGATGGCTCCTAAACGTGCTGCTTTTTCTAAGCCTTCTGAAAATAAAACTAAGCGCCGGAGGAAGATGCTTACCATCCAGGAGAAGGTGAAACTCTTGGATATGATCAAAGATGGCAATACCCTACCAAAGCCTCCTCACGCATATGAAAAGACAGCGCCAGCAACTGCCTATCAAGATGTTTTTCAGCCGCGCACCCAGACACCCACTGCTTACTCCTAGTACTCCTTCAGTGGAAGAAGACAACGACACACCTGCTGAAGATACTGCACCACCTGAAAACTCTCCTACTGAGGTTGTGCCTTCATAGGTTAGTGGTTGTGTGTAAGAACTGTGTGTGTGTGTAATTAAATGTACAGTACAATAAAAATAATATGATATTTGTAACGTCTAATATGTCTTACTTTGTCTAATATATTGGGTAATACGAGTGTAATGGTGACTAAAGGGTGTTATTTCATGTCTAGAGGGCTCTAATAATGTTAAAAAATGTATTTAGAAGGTCGTAAACAGGTTTTCTATACTCTAACTGCGAAAATATTTGATTTATGAATAAAGAATCCTACTTCGCGAAAATTCATTTATCACGGTAGAGTCTGGAACGAATTAACCGTGATAAACGAGGGTTCACTGTACTTTATTAATCCCAAGGGGAAATTCACATACTCCAGCAGCAGCATATTGATACAAAAAACAATATTAAATTAAAGAGTAATAAAAATGCAGGTAAAAACAGACAATAACTATGAATAATGTTAACGTTTACCCCCCCGGGTGGAATTGAAGAGTCGCATAGTTTGGGGGAGGAATGATCTCCTCAGTCTGTCAGTGGAGCAGGACGGTGACAGCAGTCTGTCGCTGAAGCTGCTCCTCTGTCTGGAGATGATCCTGTTCAGTGGATGCAGTGGATTCTCCATAATTGATAGGAGCCTGCTGAGCGCCCGTCGCTCTGCCACGGATGTCAAGCTGTCCAGCGCCATGCCTACAATAGAGCCTGTTTTCCTCACCAGCTTGTCCAGGCGTGAGGCGTCCTTCTTCTTAATGCTGCCTATTATGGGTCGTACATGTAAAACAAGGCTAATAATTTGGCTTTTTCCTGGATTAATTTATCCACCAATAAAAAAAAGAACCTTTGGAAGCAAAAGTGCTTTCGTGGACACTTTCACAATAAAACAATCTTGAGTGACTACTGCTTCAACAGCACAGGAGGCCATCTCTCCAGAACTGATTCTGAGCTACCTGCCCTCCACTTCCGTATAAACTCCCAGGTGCCATCTAGTGGACAGGAGGAAAGGGACTGCTGTAAACATCTTGTAGCCTTGTTCTATCAGCCATTATTAATTTCCAAAATGTGAGCTATACTGCCCCCTAGCTTTATTAAAAAAGAATGCCTGGATAAAAAATGTGCCTAGCCTGTGTAGAACATTAGCTGCAAGAAATAAGTCTGCTGTCATGCTAATAAAGCTTTCAGGAGGGACATTTTTACTCTGTCGTTGTCATATGCTCGTTTCTTTTTCATTTCCTGACAAATATGCTTGCCTAACCAGTTCAGTTTACAATAGATTTGGTTACGGTTGCCAAGGATAGCTCTCCTCAGAGTCTACAGAGATAATTCTCTTTAAACTGTCTGTGGGAATTGTTCCTATTCACTATTTTGCAGTAATTGAATCTTAAATTTGACTCTGGGGAAAGGTGTTTTTTACACAGCGATGACAGACTGAACATCTCTTTTGTTTTGAGGGCTTTTTTATGGTTGTGTTTCATTAGCAATTCAAATGCCTTCTTGTTGTTACTTAAATGAATCCTGGCTCCGTCCTTTTGATTCTACTGATCTTAACATTGGAAAAGGGTTTTGGTCAACCTATTCAACCATTAGGCCACATGGTTTAATTTTGTGTTTTCAGACTTTAATATATGAATAAGTGTGGAAAATCTGTGATCAAAGATGTGGATCGCAAATGAAGATTCAAATATAAATGATTAACACCATAGTGTCTTCATCCTCCCTGTAATGTCTGGGGAAAATGCTCAAGGCTTTGAATCTTAATGCCCCCACAATCTCCTGGATCACGGACCACCTAACCAACAGACTGTTGTTTGTGAGGTTGAGGGACTGTGTGGCAGAAATGGTGGTGTGTAATACTGGAGCACCTGGGGGGAATTGTCCTGTCTCCTTTCCTGTTCACCCCTCTACACTACAGACATACAGCACAATAGCAGCACTTGACCTCTACAGAAATTTTCTGATGACTCATTCATCATGAAGATTAATACAGTAAAACCTTGGATTTCGAGTAACTTAGTTTGCAAGACGAGCTAAATTTTTTAATAAATTTTAACTTCATAAACAAGAGAGGTCTTGCAATACGAGTAGTTCGTATACACTGTGATGGACGGCCGGCATTTCAGTCTGGCCAGGACATCCCTGAACAGAAAGAATGGAGGAAGGCAGCCTTTTCAGGGCACTGCATCCCCCGGTACGCTAGGTGGCAGCTCCCCTGGACAGCAACGGTTACCCGGATTACTTCAAAGCATCCTGGGACGTGGAGTCCATTTCTTCTGCCCTGTTGGGTGCCGTGGGTGCCGCCAGGGGGAGCTCACAAAGAACCTGGGGACTATTTCTCTTACGACAACCCGGAAGTACTTTGGAGGATGGAAGCCCGCAGAAGGATGATGTGGCGTTGAACTTGGGAGAAACACTTACGGGTCATGGACTATTTAAAGGACTGGTAAAGACCCAGCAAGGAGAGCCAGAGTTGGGAGGTTGGGTGACTAAGCTGCTGGGAGTGAAGGATTGATTATTGTATTGATTATTATTGAGTATTGGAGAATTGTGGAGTGTGTGGTGCTTTGTGCACTGTATTGAAGAAAATATGAAAGAATTCTTCTTGGTGCTTTTAAACGTGTGTTCTCGACGTCTGTCTGGTGGGTTTCATGGGGCAACAGCGCCTATAGCGTCCACAACGCTTTGTCAGCCGAGTGTCACGTGATCACAACTGAGCCGATGGTTCTTCTCTCGCCGTGGGATTGTGGGTAATCATCTCCCATGCTCGGGCTCAGTCGGCGTGCCTCACTCATATAGTCAACATCCATATGAGCGTATACTGTTTACTATAGCATTGTGACCACATGTGTGAGCTGTAACATGTGAGTCCCTGTCCTTCACCCCAAAACATGAGGCTGAGTCTCAGAACTTTAGCAAAACCAGCTTTATTCAGCTTGAAACAGGAACAGCGCGGTTATTTATTGTAGCGGGATCTGCCACTCACCAAACACAGACACAGCAATCCGGCAGGGTCGTGACCAGGTTAGTGGCCAAGTAATACTATGCCCATGCATTTATAATGTTCCTTGCATCACCCATCGACGGCGGGCGCTTAGAGAGCGACCGCAATCTTTTCGGATTCGTTTTTACGGCAAACTGCTATAGCGCTGGGAGCCTGTGGTTGCTTCAGGACAATCTTCCGTGTGTCGTCCCATTGTGGGGAATCCCAAAAGAGTTTAGAATCCTTACAGTGCGTAAAGCATTTTTTGAAATTCTGTGTCCAAGTGTAGTGACTCTTCAGGTAAAAGTAACTGTCATTGGAGAGGTTTCCTTGTTAAAGTCTCAAAAAAAGAAAAAGATTCCAGTGAGCCAACAGATAGCAGGGATTCCGTTAGTTAGAGTGAAAGTCATCCAACACAAATAACATCCTCTTCGTCTCCTCTCCTCTCTCTCGTCTCCCTCACACCAGCCACGATTCTTTTCAAAGGTAAAGTGCAGGTTAATTTGTTTTACATGTTTTTACTTTATATCTTGTATTAATCATTTTTATATGAATATTTCTGGGTTGTAGAACGAATCATCTGAGTTTCCATTATTTCTTATGGGGAAATTCGCTTTGATATACGAGTGCTTTGGATTACAAGCACGTTTCCGGAATGAATTATGCTCGCAAACTGAGGCACCACAGTAATCATTAATAATGGCGATGGGTCAGAGTACAGGAAGCTCATGGAGGACTTTGTCTTGCGGTACAACATTAGCAAGTCAAAAGAGCTGGTGGTGGACCTCTGGTGTGCCAAGAAGCCCTAGAGGGCAGTCAGCATTCACAGGGAGGATGTGGAAGTAGTGAAGAGCTACCCCTGGGGGTTAACATAAATATCATACTAGACAGGTCTGATAACACAGTGGTGCTGAGCAAGAAGGGCTGGAGCAAACTGTACCTGCTAAGAAGACTCAGGTATTTTGATGTGTACAGCAAGCTGCTAGAAATGTTCTACCAGTCCATAGTAGCCAGTGTGCTGCTCTACTCGGAGTTCTCCAGGGGAAGGAACTTGAGCTCAAAAGAAGCACAATGCCTGAATAAACCTGCACCATCACAGGTGAACCCTGAATATATCGGAAGCTGTTGTGGAAAAGAGGATGGTGGAAAAATTGGATGCCTTGGAACACTTTTAGCCACTGGTTGATTCCACCATGGTGTGCCAAGAAGGTTGTTTGGGGGTCTTTTCTGCCATCAGAAAATTCAATGCTTCTACCCAAAGTACTTGTTAAGTTTATTTTTATTTATTTATTAAGTTACCAGTAATGGCGTACTGTACGATAACGTGCAGTGAATACACTTCACTTATAGTTTTCATACTCTTTCTCTGTATGTTTACCGTTAGTTTGCTCAGAGTTTGATTGTGCTTACTGCTTTGTGAGCAGCTCTTGTTTTCACCACCCTAGCGGCCCGCTTCTTCTCTTCTTCTGTCAGCATCTTTTCACGTTAAAACCGATTAAGTCAGTTTTTGTGTTGCAATTACTTTCTTTAATTTTTCACTTAAGCTGGCACTTAAAGTGTTCAATCCACCTCAAGAATGATTTAAGATATGAAGAGATAGGGGAAGTGCCGGCGAAGGTGGTAGGGATGACAACAGCGCCCGTACACATGCGCTGCACACCTGCCCTGCTGGCCACTGCCGAGAGTTGATTCTACAATAAAATAAAAATAAAAAGAGAAATAAAAATCATTACCCCAAAAGTGGACAGTAGATATCATGTAGTATATGTGTACTAAATTTCAGGTAAATAGGTTAAACGGTTTGCAAGCTACTGGTGATTTAAAATCCTGCACAGACAAACGGACAGCCACGGTCGCGTATTATATAAGAAGATTGAATGACTTATTGATTTATTATCTGTCCTGCGAGTGTGTATCTTTGTTTTTTTATATTTCTGCCGCTGTATTCATTTGAATTTACCCATGGGATTATTAAGGTGTATCTAATCTAATCAGATACGGTAATATGGTAGAAGTTTTCAAGGACTGACCTTACTGTCAAACTGAGTCATGGTTGTAGGGTTTAAGAAGTCCCAAAATGACAAAAGTTTAGAATCTGTGGAAGGTTCTCTTTCTTAGCTCCTTATGAATTCACTTCAACTTTCTCTTAAATTTCCTAACCTTTAGAAATGTCAGAATTGCATTGCTTGTAATTTGCCAAAGTGTTTTTCACAGTGAATTTGCTGGGTTCACCGGTGACCTTGCTCGCCAAACTTTTTCCTGCAAATCTGTCATGCAGATGGATTAAGCAAACTTTTTGTTCTCCCCCAGCGTCCCAGGATTCTTTATGAGGCCAATGTTACATCACAGACCTGTGTCAGCCAATACTGAATGGGGTCGTCACTACCTGATCTGCACTACCTGCCCAATTTGTGTCGTGCATACTTACTGTAAGCGTATTACACCTCACATTTTACTGTGCTGCCCTGTCTGCTTAGTGAATGCATGAATAATTTACGTTGTATCCACTGTCACAAAAACCAGAGACGAGAGTAATAAAAAAGGTTTGGGGCAGCCACCCAAATAATATTCCCTGGCTGCAAATGAGTAACTAGTTAGCACTGATGTGCACTGATCAGAGTCCAAGATCGAACTGACTAGTTAGTTTGAACATGGCAGCTATAAAGGCCAGAAAGGGAAATGAAGTCATCAGGGGCGGAAGCGGAAGGGTCCTCTTCCATAGGCTCAGACCCGGATGTGACGTCATCAAAAGGGCCAGAACCAGAAGGCTCTTCTTCCATGGGTTCTATACCGGAAGTGACGTCATACAAATGACCCGGAACCAGAAGTGACATCATCCAAGGGGGCGGGAAAACGGAAGTGACGTCATTGGGGCGAGGCGGAATTTCCCATGAACGCTCTGCAGGAGAGTGAGAAAAAGAGTCAGTGCACTCTGCCAACCCCTGGTCTGGTTTGAAATTATTCTCATTTAGGCCCTTTAAACTCCTTCCATGTGCGCATGTGTGACAACATAAATGCTTGATGTCACTACCTGTTTGATACTCCAGCCAAATTTGCACACTGGATGTATTTTCATTTGACAGGTACTTGCAGTATTTTCAATTGAGGGGTACATTACTTGACCATAATGGAAATACTTCTTTGTTCTTCATATATCCATTGTATGTTGTGTTGTCACTGCTGAATTAAGCATGTTATGGGCCTTGCTTACGGAGCGCAGATCGGGTAGTGAAGGACACAAACCCACCGAGTATATACTATAACAATGATCCTTTGCATCACTGGCTCTATACATGTTAGTTAAGTCCATGTCACATCAGATGACTTTTCCAGGAGTTTTCAGTCATAGCCTTCATTTACATAATCATAAAGTCAATCGTCTAATGTGAAAGCCCAATGACTGAGACCAAATAGTCTGCGACTACCCACAGTAAAATCAAACCGGTTTGTTTTTCTCTTTGTTCGGAAAGGTAGGCTCTTTGTGTGTGTGAGTTGACAAACAATGAGCATTACAATGCATAGAATGTAGTGACGCAGAAAGAATGAGCAAGTTTCGAACCTTACAAATCGAGGAGAAACTCATCTGCCTGATGTCTTGTGTTTTATGCACTAAAACAAAATGAAAAAAAAAGTGTAGGGACTGCGGCTGAAGGGCTCAAAGACCACCACATTTGTCTCATTTCAACACATCAAGAAATAAGATGACTCGTCATTGCAACTTCATGCTTTATAGTCATCCACAATTTCACGTTGAATCATAAATTCTACTGACTCCACTGACTAAACATGCAGTACAGGAGGTGTGCACCTCACAAACAGAAGAGAAGCTCCTCTGTTTGATGCCTCGTATTTTACATATCATAACAGAATGGAAAAAAGAAATAAAGGGCAGGGCAGGGCTGATCTCACCACAGCAGTTTTTAATCCTTTGTATAGCGATGGGTCCATCAGGCAGCACGCTATTGGCTGTCAGAAAAAGGGGCGTGTAATTTGACATGATGCAACGATCAGCAAATATGACCCACTGCACAACAAAAAGTCATGTAATGTGACATGAGCTTTAATTGTAGTGGTAGGAACTCAGGAGTCGGAGAGATATAAAGTCAAGTCAAGTCAAGTAGGGGAGCATGCACTGGTACAGTGTGTTGCTGCACCCACTACACGGCGAAACAACTCAGGATCCTGGTTTGCAACCCCCCAGGCAGTCCAGTCCTGTCCTCCGGAAATGACCCTCTATCTGCCGCAGCCAGGTGTTACGTGGGTGACCCCTTGGCCTGGTCCAGCCACTCGGGTCCCCAACAATGAGGATCTTACGAGCCAGATCACCCTCGGGGAAATGCACCATGGCTGTAGTGCCATAACTGACGCTCCCTCACAATGCAGGTAATGTGCTCTTTGAGCAACCTGTCATTCGACACAAAGTCAAACCAGCGGTACCCAAGGATTTTCCGGAGAGACACAGTACCAAAGGAGTCCAGTCTTCGTCTCAGGTCACTGGATATCATCCATGTATAGCAAGACAGGAAGCACCAGGACTCTAAAGACTTGGACCTTCGTCCTTTTGCATAGATATTGGGAGCGCCACACACCTCTTTCCAGCAACCTCATGACCCTTCATGCTCTCCCAATCCGTCTACTGACTTCATAGGAAGAGTCACCAGAGACATGAATGTCACTGCCAAGGTAAGTAAACCTCTCGACGAGGTTGACATTCTCTCCGCAGACAGACACACTGCTGATGGCTGTGCCCAAGAGAATCATTAAAGGCATGGATCTCAGAGAGATATAGTATAAAGATATATAAATATATACAGTACAGTGCAAAAGTTTTAGGCAGGTGTGGAAAAATGCTGTAAACAAAGAATGCTTTCAGAAATATAAATAATGATTGTTTATTGTTATCAATTTACAAAATGCAAAGTGAGTGAACAAAAGAAAAATCTAAATCAAATCAATATTTGGTGTTACTACCTTTTGCCTTCAAACCAGCATCAATTCTTATAGGTCCACTTGCACAAAGTCAGGGATTTTGTAGGATTCTAGTCAGGTGTTTGATCAACCAATTCTACCAAACAGGTGCTAATGATCATTAATGTCACATGTAGGTTGAAACACAGGCATTAACTGAAACAGAAACAGCTTCAAACTGGGTGAGGAACAGCCAAACTCTGCTACCAAGGTGAGGTTGTGGAAGACAGTTTCATGTCATGGCAAGATTGAGCACAGCAACAAGACACAAGGTAGTTCTACTGCATCAGCAAGGTCTCTCCTAGACAAAGATTTCAAAGTAGACTGGGGTTTCAAGATGTGCTGTTCAAGCTCTTAGACACAAGGATCATAGACGCAGTGGTTGGCCAAGGAAACTTAGTGCAGCAGGTGAAAGACACATCAAGCTTATTACCCTTCGAAATCAGAAGATGTCCAGCAGTGCCATCAGCTCAGAACTGGCAGAAACCAATGGGACCCAGGTACACCCATCTACTGTCTGGAAAAGTCTGGCCAGAAGTGGTCTTCATGGAATAGTTGCTGCCAAAAAGCCATACCTCTGATGTGGAAACAAGGCCAAGCGAGTCAAGTATGCACGAAAACATAGGAACTGGGGTGCAGAAAAATGGCAGCAGGTGCTCTGGACTGATGAGTCAAAATTTCAAATATTTGGCTGTAGCAGAAGGCAGTTTGTTCGTCGAAGGGCTGGAGAGCGGTACAATAATGAGTGTCTGCAGGCAACAGTGAAGCATGGTGGAGGTTCCTTGAACGTTTGGGGCTGCATTTCTGCAAATGGAGTTGGAGATTTGGTCAGGATTAATGGTGTTCTCAATGCTGAGAAATACAGGCAGATACTTATCCATCATGCAATACCATCAAGGAGGCGTATAATTGGCCCCAAATTTATTCTGCAGCAGGACAACGACCCCAAACATACAGCCAAAGTCATTAAGAACTATCTTCAGCGTAACGAAGAACAAGAAGTCCTGGAATTGATGGTATGGCCCCCACAGAGCCCTGATCTCAACATCATCGAGTGTGTCTGGGATTACATGAAGAGACAGAAGGATATGAGGAAGCCTACATCCACAGAAGATCTGTGGTTAGTTCTCCAAGATGTTTGGAACCACCTACCAGCCGAGTTCCTTCAAAAACTGTGTGCAAGTGTACCTAGAAGAATTGATGCTGTTTTGAAGGCAAAGGGTGGTCACACCAAATATTGATTTGATTTAGATTTCTCTTTTGTTCATTCACGGCATTTTGTTGATTGATGAAAATAAATGATTAACACTTCCATTTTTGAAAGCATTCTTTGTTTACAGCATTTTT
Source organism: Erpetoichthys calabaricus (assembly GCF_900747795.2). Lineage (NCBI taxonomy): Eukaryota > Metazoa > Chordata > Cladistia > Polypteriformes > Polypteridae > Erpetoichthys > Erpetoichthys calabaricus. Next base: position 5,541,054 of record NC_041394.2, read on the forward strand.
TCACACCTGCCTAAAACTTTTGCACAGTACTGTATATAAAGATATAAAGGATTTAGAATATAATTTTATCTCCTATAAACGGACAAGACCAACTGAAATTTCAATGCACCTTCATTCATTTTGTTTACTCTTTTATTCATCTGTTGTTCTCATCCTTACATTTTTTTCTTTTTTCTTCCCTAAACCTCTCACTTTCCTCCCTATAATACTTTTCTCTCTTTGTTAACTCCAAGGGAAAAACACCAAAGCCTACACTGAATTTGATTAAATGCTCTACCTAACAGAATGTGCATTTGCCTTCATAACCCTTTCTGAATGAACGATTTCAACACAAGGGAATCAAAAGGTATTCGGACTCCTTCTCTTTCTGCACACTTTATTGTGTTGAAGGTTTCATTTTCAATGGATAAATTGGCCATTTCTGCCCACCGATCTCAACTCAATAACACATAAGGACAAAGTGAAAACGTGTTTTCAGAAAGGTTTGCAGATTTATTCAAAAATCCAAAACTGGAATCTCTCATTCCTAGATGCATTCAGTCCTTTCATTCAGCAGTTTATAGAAGTCCTTTCAAGGCAATTACAGCTTTGTGTCTTCTTAGTTAAATCTCTATAAGCATTACACACTTGGATCAGGGGAGTTTATCCCATTATTTCTGGCAGATCCTCACAAGCTCTGTCAGACTGGAATGGAAGTCTGTGTAAACTCCCAGCTTCAGGTCTCTTTTCCGATATTCTTTGGGTTTTAAGTGTGGGCTTTGGCTGAGACACCCAAGGATAATCCAAAGTTGTTCTGTCTTGAAGTCACTCCAGTGTGGTCTTGGCTGTGTAGAAGCGCAAAACGTTACCCCAGACCCCAGTACCCCCAGAGGTGGCTTGGACTTTGGAGCAGGTTCCCTTCATTGACCTCTCTGTACTGGGATGCATTCATCCTTAGCTCAGTTCTACCCAGTCTCCCTTTCCCTGCTGCTGAGAAACAACCCTATAGCAGAATGCTGCCACCACCATGCTTCAATGTAGGGATGGTATTAGGCCGGTGATGAGCAATGCCTGGTCCTTGCCAGACACAGGGCTTGGAGTTCTGCTCAAAGAGTTCAGTTTTTATCTTATCAGACCAGATAACACCTCATGCTGTCAGAATCTGCCTTTAACTCAAGAGCAGCTTCTGTTTAGGTCTTTACGATATACATACAAATGATGGAGTGCTGCTGAGATGGTTGTTCTTCCAACAGGTTCTCTCATCTTATTAGAGGACTTCAAAAGTTCTGTAAAAAGTAGTCATTACATTTGCTGTATAGGAACCTCTTTGACCTAGGTCCTTACTGTCAGTTTGTCCAGATGGCTCTACATCTCTACAAAGAATCCTGGTGGTTTCAAATCTCTTCCATTTCACAATTATCGAGGCAACTGGAAACACTCAAAGCTTTAGAAACTGGTTTATCCCATTGCCATGATCTGTGCCTCACCACAATTTAATTTTAGAGATCTACAGAGAGTTAAATGGACTTCATGGCTTGGATGTGCAGTGTGTATTGTGCGACCTCCTATACACAGGTACAAGTGTGACTTTCTAAACAATGTTCACTCTGTTCAGGTTGCCACAGTTGGACTCCAGCCAACTTCTATTTATATCCCAAGGAGAATTAACACTAGAATCCCTGAAGCCTACGAAAAAAGTCACAATGCTGAGCCAACTTACATTCCCTTGCACCTCGTCATCAGCGTCTTTGTTTTGCAAAAGCATATCTTTGTACAGAACACTACCTAGACTGGAAGCCAGGGCTCATCACCAGCTTTCTTGCTACCCTAGAAACTATGTCCTTTCTTTAACTTTAAATTTAATTTAAAATTACTAAAAGAACTTTCTTCCATTTGAGTATGGCCAGTACTCAATGAAAAAAGGCACACACATTCATGCTAAATCAGGAAATGTTTCATTGGACCTAATCATATTCATTTTTTAGTTTAAATTCAATCAGTCAGTCAGTCATTTTCCAACCCACTATATCCTAACACAGGGTCACGGGGGTCTACTGGAGCCAATCCTAGCCAGCACAGAGCACAGGGCACAAGACAGGAACAAATCCTTGGGCAGGGCACCATCCCACCACAGGGCACACGCGCACACACACCAAGCACACACCAGGGACAATTCAGGATTGCCAATGCACCTAACCTGCATGTCTTTGGACGGTGTGAGGAAACTGGAACACTTTTTAATCCGAGTGTAGCATCAAGTCAATGAAACTTGTGGGCTATCGATCTGCTCAGTCAAGTAGCAGAGGGGTTTGTTAATCAGTTTCAGCTGCTTTGGTGCACTAGAGGGGCAAAAATGAGACGACCCCCCAAACAGGAATGAATGGTTTAACAGGTGGAGGGAGGCCACTGACATTTTTCCCTCCTGTTTTTTCACTTGTTTTGCATTTTTTACGCTCATTGTCACTACTGGTAGCATGAGGCCATACCTGGACCCTACAGAGCTGGCACAGGTTGTCCAACTTCTCCAGGATGGCATATCAATATGTGCCTGTCATTGCCAGAAGGTTTGCTGTGTCTCCCAGCACAGTCTCAAGGGCATGGAGGAGATTCCAGTAGACAAGCAGTTACTCTAGGAGAGCTGGACAGGGCCGTAGAAGGTCCTTAACACATCAGCAGGACCCACCGCTATCTGATCCGTTGGGCAAGGAGGAACAGGATGAGCACTACCAGAGCCTACAAAATGACCTCCAGCAGGCAGGCCACTGGTGTGAATGTCTCTGACGAAACAATCAGAAACAGACTTCATGAGGGTGGCCTGAGGGCCCGACGTCCTCTAGTGGGTCCTGTGCCCACTGCCCAGCTCCATCGAGCTCGATTGGCATTTGCCATAGAATACCAGAATTGGCAGGTCCACCACTGGCACCCTGTGCTTTTCACATATGAGAGCAGGTTCACCCTGAGCACATGTGATAGATGTGAAAGGGTCTGGAGAAGCCGTGGAGAACGTTATGCTGCCTGTAACATCGTTCAGCATGGCTGGTTTGGTGGTGGGTCACTGATGGTCTGGGGAGGCATATCCATGGTGGGACGCACAGACCTCTACAGGCTAGACAACGGCACCTTGACTGCCATTAGGTATCGGGATGAAATCCTTGGACCCACTGTCAGACCCTATGCTGGTTCCTCCTGGTGCACGACAATGCCTGGCCTCATGTGGCGAGAATATGCAGTCAGTTCCTGGAGGATGAAAGAATTGATACCATTGACTGGCCCCCACGCTCTGCTCACCTGACCTCAATCCAAAAGAATACCTCAGGATGGGACATTATGTCTGGGTCCAGGAGCTCAGTGATGCCCTGGTCCAGATCTGGGAGGAGATCCCCCAGGACACCATCCGTCGTCTCATTAGGACATTGTCAGGCATGCTTACAAGCATGTGGGGGGCATACAAACTATGGAGTACGATTTGGAGTTTCTGCAATGAAATTTCTGCAAAATTTGACTCGCCTGCCTGCCGCATCATTTTTTCACTTTGGGGTGTCTTTGAATTCAGCTCTCCGTAGGTTGATGATTTTCATTTACGTACATCACACGATGTGGCATCCTTTCATCCCGACCGCAAACAGACCCTACCCCTTGACCTCGACTTTCTTCCCATTCCAGTAACTTCGTCTGTTTCCAATCTTGGAATCAAAATGGATATGGTCCTGAAAATGGATGCTCAAGTCAACAGCACAGTAAAATCCTGCTTTTTCCATCTCAGGCGAATTGCTAAACTCAAACCAATTCTGCCTTACCACCTCCTGGAATCAGTAATCCATGCATTCATTACGTCCCGGCTCGACTATTCTAATTCCTGCCTATATGGTATTAGTAAAGCCACTCTTTCGAGACTCCAATTGGTTCAAAATGCGGCTGCAAGACTTTTAACTGGAAGCAGCAGAAGCCAACACATTACACCAATTTTAAAAACCCTACACTGGCTGCCGGTTAGCTTCAGAATTGATTTTAAGATACTCCTCTTAACCTATAAGGCACTAAATGGTCTAGCCCCTGCCTACTTGAGTGTCTTGCTCCATCGTCACAATCCCCCTCGTGTTCTTAGATCCGCAGATCAGCTGCTCCTAACCATTACCAAGGCACATTTTAAAGCTCGTGGTGAAAGGGCTTTTCTGTCTGTGCACCCAAGCTCTGGAACTCCTTACCTTTAGTGGTTAGGCAAGCCACTTCAGTCGCCACATTCAAATCACACCTAAAAACGCACCTCTTCACATTGGCTTTTAATTCTTAACCTGTCTTATTCCCACTTGCTTTTTGCTATTTCTCTGTTTTATTGGGTCCCCTGACCTGTTTTTTAGTGTCTCTGTTTTAATTCTCTCTTAATGTTTGTTTTTTAATATTTTGCTTTTAGTCTTGCTTGTTTTAACTGTACAGCGCTTCGGTCAGTTGTAATGCTATGTTTTTAAGCGCTTAACAAATAAAAATGGTATGGTATGGTATGGTATAGTTCCTAACATAAATACAGTATATAGAGATTATCAAAGAACATTTTTCCCTAAGACTTGATCACGGTCTGAAGGAAAGATGTATGCTAACAACAAAAAAAACATACAAATGCATTTTATTTCAATATTAGCAGGAATATTCTAACAAGGCAATTTGAATGGAAACACGACATGAAGCTGCGAAAGGCTTGCATGTATTTTATATTTAAGTTGGATAACTTTGGCATTATAGCTAATGCACGGGCATCTTAACTTATCTTCCTGGAGTCTTCAAGGCTTTTAATATGAGATACCAGCATTTAGCTCCAGTGTATGAGGCTAGTGAGACAGAGAGAGAAGGACAGAGCCACAGTACGGGGCTCTCCATGTTACCATAAACTGAACTCCCAGTTCTGTCAATTACATTACATTTTAACTGATTGTCCTAACATTACGATTAGTAATTGGCTGTTTAAAACCATCTGCATCACATATTGCTTTGCTCTTAACAAATGTTTTTCTTTCCCTTTGTAGGATGCTGATCATGACAAGCTGGAGAGGCCTCAATGTAACCATCCATGGCTACTCAGGGATGTGCTGTTTTGGAGATGCACTCATTGGGCAAATTGTTATGGAGACACTATCCCAATAATGGTAGGGCTTCCTTCTGCTCTCAGAACAGCCTCAGTTCTTTGTGGCATTGATTTCAAAAGATGTTGGAAACATTCCTTAGAGACTATGATCCATGTTGAAATGATTTGCTTCACAAAGTTTCTGCAAATTTGTCAGCTGCACATTCATACTGTGGCTCTCCAGTTCAACCAGATCCCAAAAGTGTTCTACTCTGGGGACTGGGAAGGCCACTGAACTCATCGCCATGTTCATGAAACCGGTTTGAGATGTTTGCTTTGTTACATGGTGTATCGTCATGCTTGAAATAGCCATTAGAAGACTGATAAATTGTGGCCATGTAGGGATGCATATAGCCAGCCACAATATTCAAATAGGCCATGGTATTCACTTGAAGATTGATTGGTTGTGATGGACCCAGGGCCATCAGCGAGCCCCAAACCCCCACACAAATAATGAAAAGTTTATTAAACCACTTCTTCCACAAAGTTGCAAAAAGCACAAAGACACAAGTCTGGGTAAGGGAATGTGGTCCGTTTTATTACAGACCCGGGAGTACTTCCGGTGCCAGGGCCACTGCCCGATGGAAGTGCTTCCGGGTCATGTGAAAGTCCATTATAACAGGAATCTTGTCTCCCTGCAGCGCCCTCTTGCTGCACCCAGGAGATGTAGTCCGACAGAGAAGCCCTGATGGCTTCCCATTGGGCACTGATATCCAGGGCCACTGCCATCTAACGTACTGGGAGAGTAAAAAAAACCCCAGTGACATCTCTTTTCAGTGGGCTGTCCATCCATCCCTTTTGGTGCTTCCTACTGGGTCTGATCCCTTTCTTCTCTCAGGCCGAGATGGCTTCTGAACACTTTTTCATTTTCATGGCAAAGAGGGTCTTTGCAATTAATTGCAATTCATCTGATCACTCTTCAGAATATTGCCATCACTTTTGCTTGATTCAACTAATGGTTCCGATTTAGTTTGAATACTGAGTGGCAAAACGCATAGAAATATTCATGATTTTTTGGCATCATAATGTTATTTTATCCAAAACAGCAATGTTTCTCAACCACTGGGTGTGCTAATTTGTCACCTAGGTGATTACCATCACCGCGCAATATTTATCCATATATTCATTGACAATCAGCTCCCCATTTTTACAACAATAGAGTGCATCCAGAAAGTATTCCCAGCGCATCACTTTTTCCACATTTTGTTATGTTACAGCCTTATTCCAAAATGGATAAAATTCATTTTTTTCCTCAGAATTCTACACACAACACCCCATAATGACAACGTGAAAAAAAGTTTACTTGAGGTTTTTGCAAATTTATTAAAAATAAAAAAAACTGAGAAATCCCATGTACATAAGTATTCACAGCGTTTGCTCAATACTTTGTTGATGCACCTTTGTCAGCAATTACAGCCTCAAGTCTTTTTGAATATGATGCCACAAGCTTGGCACACCTATCCTCTGCCAGTCACGCCCATTCCTCTTTGCAGCACCTCTCAAGCTCCATCAGGTTGGATGGGAAGCGTCGGTGCACAGCCATTTTAAGATCTCTCCAGAGATGTTCAATCGGATTCAAGTCTGGGCTCTGGCTGGACCACTCAAGGACATTCACAGAGTTGTCCTGAAGCCACTCCTTTGATATCTTGACTGTGTGCTTAGGGTCGTTGTCCTGCTGAAAGATGAACCGTCACCCCAGTCTGAGGTCAAGAGCGCTCTGGAGCAGGTTTTCATCCAGGATGTCTCTGTACATTGCAGCAGTCATCTTTCCCTTTATCCTGACTAGTCTCCCAGTTCCTGCTGCTGAAAAACATCCCCACAGCATGATGCTGCCACCACCATGCTTCACTGTATGGATGGTATTGGCCTGGTGATGAGCGGTGCCTGGTTTCCTCCAAATGTGATGCCTGGCATTCACACCAAAGAGTTCAATCTTTGTCTCATCAGACCAGAGAATTTTCTTTCTCATGGTCTGAGAGTCCTTCAGGTGCCTTTTGGCAAACTCCAGGCGGGCTGCCATGTGCCTTTTACTAAGGAGTGGCTTCCGTCTGGCCACTCTACCATACAGGCCTGATTGGTGGATTGCTGCAGAGATGGTTGTCCTTCTGGAAGGTTCTCCTCTCTCCACAGAGGACCTCTGGAGCTCTGACAGAGTGACCATCGGGTTCATGGTCACCTCCCTGACTAAGGCCCTTCTCCCACGATCGCTCAGTTTAGATGGCCGGCCAGCTCTAGGAAGAGTCCTGGTGGTTTCGAACTTCTTCCAGGCACTATATAATAGATAGATAGATATGAAAGGCACTATATAATAGATAGATAGATAGATAGATAGATAGATAGATAGATAGATAGATAGATAGATAGATAGATAGATAGATAGATAGATAGATAGATAGATAGATAGATAGATAGATAGATATCATTTGTCCTCAAGGGAACTTTGGCTTTTTATAGAAGCTCAATAATAAATACAACAGTTCGTTAATAACATTATTATAATATGACAAACATCAAACCCCTCTCAAATAAACACCAGAATGGCTTAAAAGAAAGAAAACCTCTGACATGTCAGTGTCATTCACAGTGAGGCACTATACAGGCATATTGCCTTTGGTATGAAGGTTGCATTTCTTGACACACTTTAGAAACAGCTGATTCTATTATTCCAAGCATTTACATTTACTTATTTGGCTGACGTCTTCATCCAAGGCAACTTAGAATATTTATGATACATATTGGCTACAATTTCTTTTTGGTTTTCCAATTGGGGGACAGGCAGGTCGAGTGACTTGCTCATGGTCACAGTGTCAGTAGTGAGATTTGAACCCCCAACTTCAGGGTCTGAAGGCCAAAGCCTTAACTACGACACCACACTGGTGTGTCACAGAGAGAGGATTGCAGCATTGTTTTTTAATTGCATTCACTTTTGTCTTTATTCTCTATTGTCTCTATGGCATTTTTCATGATGTTGAGTGATGCCAACATGTACATAACTGTGGTATCATACCCATGCAGAGTGCCTATGACAAAACATAACATCCTGTATTGTAATTGTCATACAGACTTCACCTAAGAAAAATTCTCCTGTACTTGTGGCCCAGACTGCCGGGGCTTAACTAGGTTTTCAAATGCCCCTCTCCCCAACACTGGTCCTTTATGTCAACTACAGTATCCCCTGATATGGGGCTTGAAAGTAGAGTAAGTGTCATGGATCCATTCACTCAGCCCCTCCGGGCCCAATTACCACTCGGCTCTGTCCAAATCTCTTTTATCTGCTCAATTATGTCATCACTTGTCTCCGCCAGCTTGCTAATGTCATCCACCAGCTTCCTGTGAGCTGGACCTCTAAACCTGAGGACACCCAATTTATTCCACAGTGAATTCCCTGGGAGACCCCAGCAGCCACCTTCTATTGAGAAGTTCCAGGCACTCCATCCCCTATATTTGCATATAAGGATGAAGGCTTCAATTTTTCTTAAGCTTCTGCTCATGTGCTTCCTCAATCCTGTCCTCCCAGTTTACCATCAATTCCAGGAGAACCATCTGCTTTATAGCATTGGACCAAAGGACAATGTCGGGTTGCAGGATTGTGCTGGCGATTTCTCAGGTCCATCCTGATGTCTCAGTCAACTGCCGTGACCAGGACCACTGTGCTCCTTACTTTTTTTTTTTTTTGCCCACTGTCTCACTCTCGGCCTGATGAAGCTGATGAAATGAAGCCCTGTGCCCTGTACCTTGCAGTTCTTTCACTTCCTCTCAATCTCTAATGGTGCCAATATGTGGTTGTGCCACCACCTGAACTTTCCAACTGACTGGCAGACTTGGCAGGATGAGAGAATGTGCTCCAAGCTTGCAGGACTCCCTCTTAATTGAGCTCAAGGTCACAGTGGACTGGACAGAGCGCCATCTATGGGTAGGGTGGCGGTCATTTTTCCTGGACTCCCACACCTGGAGTGCCCAGATGGTAACCCATGCAGGCAGAGGGAGACAATACTGCAGAAAGGTACAATATAAAATGTAAGTGTGCTGTTGTTTTTGTATTTCTGTAGGGGATAAAGAAGTAATTAAATCTTTCAACCTGCCAGGATCGCTTATGCATGGTTTAATGAATATATCTCAAAAGCTGCAGCCAAATGTGAATTTACATAACAAAAAAGAATGTTGTTTTGATTGAACAGAGCAGTGCTCTCCATGTTTGCTTTTATTTCCTGCATGGTAATGTCTTTAGTAAAGTAATAAGATTTGTCTCCACTCTGCTTAAGTAATTTCATGTGATTCTGTAAATGTAACTTTAGGCAATATGCATTTTCGAATGACGGCAACTCCCTTTTTTCTTTTAAAATGAACAAGAAAACAATTCAAGACCACGCAGGGACTATCAATCACAGCTGGTATGTCGAAATTAAAACTTCAGAGAAAAAAAAAAACAACACGAGGAACAACATTTTATCCCATTAGTCGCAAAAACACTCTGAGACCCAATTTAAATGAAAGCAACACCTTTAAAAAGAGATTCTGTGTTCTTCTGTGTTAAAGAGAGATGTGTCGACGTTCTCCGTTTGGCATTTATTCACACGCAGGGTACCATCAATCATTCAGTCAATCAATCCATCCACTTTGTTTTATAGCATGACTCAAAGAGAGCTCCGTCGCAAAGAATTTTAAAAAGCAAAACAGAGACACACAAAAAAAAACATGAAGTAAAGACTTCATTTAAAAAGACAAAGCAAACAGACGTCGGCTCTTGAGGGCTCTTTGTTTTACCAAGCCGTAATACTGTTTGACCTTGAATGCTGCGAATGAGTGGCCTTTATAAAAATCTCAACCTGGCATTTCTTCTCGTGTCTATTCATTGAGTCACCCAGGTAACTGAAGGGGTCTCCTACACGTAGGTCCTCTCAATGGCTCTGTGTCTGGTTTGGTGATGTTCATTTTAATAATAATAATCCATCCATCCTCTTCCGCTTATCCAAGATCGGGTCACAGGGGCAGCAGCTTGAGCAGAGATGCCCAGACTTCCCTCTCCCCAATAATAACAATAATAATAATAATAATTCTTTACATTTATACAGTGATTTTTCTCACCAGTCAAAGCACTTTACATAGTGAGTGGGGAGCCACTTCAACCACTACTAATGTGTAGCTCCCACCTGGATGATGCGATGGCAGACATTTTACGCATTAACTGTTAGGTGGTGAAGTGATGAAAGAGAGACAGGGAATGATTAGGAGGCCAGATTGACTAGGCCAGTGGTTCCCAAACTCAGTCCTGGGCTGCAAGTTATTGTTCACACCAGATTCACAATCTTCTTTATATATAACCAGTAAACCCCCGATTCTCTAAAGAATTGCAAATCCAAGAATGGCAATTACTTTCCGTTCCCTCCAATCTTTGTAGGGATGTAAGATCATGGAGGGTGGGAGCGTCCTGGGAAAGTTTTCATTTAATGAAAGAAATATATTTGTAGTAAAGCTGTTTCTTTGGAGCCATGACTCGTTTGGTTCTGCCGTTTCAGAAGCGCGTTTTAGGCGCCTTCGTTCATTGTTTTTATCCATGCAGGCTCGTTTTTGTTTTTCTATGGGTGTGTTGTTAGCTAGACGTCGTTTGCTGTTAGGAACCAAAATTGAACCCCTGTACCGCAGGCACTGTGGAGTAGCTGACTGCTGGCACTGTCAGTAGTCACCACTACCTCAAGTTTAAATACATACACATACATAGATAGACGCCGCATTCACTGTGTTTCCCAGTAGACACGATACGTGAGCCTTATTGCAAGTGGCAAAAGTGCCATTTAAACTAATACAGTTAGACGTGGAAACCGGGTTTTCTGATGAAAAAACAATAACGTTTAAAACAGTATCGTTTACATACAACAGATTTTGGCAAATCGTTTAAATGCAATTATTAATATCCATTTATACACTAATAATGGCAATTATTTAAATAATAATAATTATAATTATTATTATTAACCATTCCTCCCATATAAGTAACATTTCGGGGACTGCCTTCACAATCCTCTCGCTCACTCAGATCTTGTAATTTGATAGTATTCAGTCTGGCAATATGGTGCAGCCTTAGTTTGTGGAAGACAGACACAACTAAAGACATAAGCATAAAATGATGGTTGTCAATTTCAAACTGTGTTTCCTCAATGTGAAACATGTTAACAGCTAACAACAATCTACTGTAGCAGTTGAGGCGTGTGTCCACCTCTTGAACCCTCAGGTACCACTCCAAACACCAGGTAATAGTACAATTCCTCTTTATTGTACAATAGTACAGCACCCTCCACTCCACACTACTCATATAAATCAACTCTCTACTCACAATACCAATCCTCCTCTCCCAGACGTGTTGCCACCCTACCACCCAGCTCAGCTAAATGTACTGGGCTTCCCAGAGTCCTTTTATACACCCTGACCCGGAGGTGTTCCTGCCCAACAGTCCACAGTTCCTTATTCCTTCCGGGTCAGGGTAAAAGTCCTTTTCTTCAACCTGGAAGTACGTCATCTCTCCTGCTCACGTGACCAGGACGTACTTCCAGGTTATAGGGCACATATGAGTCCACGGGCTTCCCGACAGTGACTCCCAGTGGTCCCCAAGGTATCCAGCAGGGCTGCGTATAAAAACTACATAGTCCATGAGGCCCTGCTGGAATTCGGGGCACATCCATGCTGTTGGGAGAGCTCCTCCTGTCGGCCTGGGGGTGAGGGCCGGAATAGGAAGCTGGCAATCCACCACACTACATAGTGACTAAATACATTTAGCCAAAACGTTGTTTGGAGTCTCACTTGAGCACATAAATGCATAGCTTTGCTAGCTTAGCTAAAGTAAAGATTATAAAACGGGATTTTCTAACGGCCAAATATAACCAAAACAATTGTTCAGCCTTACCTATGAAATGTAATCCCCCGGGATCTGGTTTGGAGCGTACAGCGGTTTGTACAATCCCAAGCAGCACATTATTCATTACTTTACTCCACAGCAGTGCCACTCACAATATGGCGGTGACGTTGACGTACGATTCTGCTAGTCATGAGGCGTCTAGTTATTCTATGTCAATGTTTAAATATGTCACCATGGCAACTTGTTAGCATACATGCTTTATGTAAAGTTTAGTTTACAGGTTGTGTTGTGTTGTTTGGGCGCCACTTACTGACTTTGGGAAGCCGCTGGGTTTGACTGTTGGGCGCTGTGTGAGTGCACTTTTGGCACGGGTTGAGTCTGGCGTCCATGTATATACAACCTTGGTAAACATTACTAAACGAAGGTTTTATATGCGGTGGTGTGCGCGTTCGGGCGGCAGTTGTATTGTGACCTGAAGTTTAGTTTACAGGTTGTGTTGTGTTGTTTGGGCCTTGTGCCCTGTTTTGGCTGGGATTGGCTCCAGCAGACCCCCATGACCCTATGTTCAGATTCAGCGGGTTGGAAAATGGATGGATGGATGGATGTTTGGGTGCTACCTACTGAGTCTGGGAAGCCGCTGAGTTTGACTCTGGTGTGCTGAGTCTCAGTGCGCATGCGCTTTGATGCATCCTTCGTCCTGCGTCCGTCATCCTGCGTCCGTACATATATACAACCTTCGGTTAGTAATATAGATACACTACCGTGGCTGTTCGTTTGTCTGTCCAGGATTTTAAATCACCTGTAGCTCTCAAACCGTTTCACCTATTCACCTTGTGAATTTCCCCTTGGGATTAATAAAGTATCTATCTACCTGAAATTTGGTACACATATACTACGTGACGTCTAGTGTCCGCTTTTGGGTGACGATTTTTATTACACTTTTTATTTTTATTTTATTGTAGTATCAACTCTTGGCAGCAGCCAGCAGGGCGGTCGTGCAGTGCAAGCGTATGGGCGCTGGTCTCATCCCTACCACCTTCACTGTCACTTCCCCTACTTCTTCATATCTTAAATCATTCTTTTGTCAGATTGAAGACTTAAGTGCCAGCTTAAGTGAAAAATTAAAGAAAATGTACTAATAATTGCAACACAAACACTGACTTAATCAGTTTTAATGCAAAAAGATGGCGACGAAAGAAGAGAAGAAGCGGGCCGCTAGGGTAGAGAAAAGAAGAGCTGCTCAGGGAGCAGCAAGCGCATCAACCTCTGAGCAAATGAATGCTAAATGTACAGAGAAAGAGGCAGAAAACTAGGAATACTCGAGTCAAGTGTATTCACTGCATGTTATCGTGCAGTGCGCTATTACTGTGTATATATATATACTGTAAAAGCCAAATACCACTGACTCACTCATCACGAAATCTCATGCACCATGAGGACTTGGGACTTGAAATTTGGAATGTAGGTTACCCTTGGCCCATAGGTCCTAACGAAGAAACGGTTTTAAAAATTTCGTAGTCCAAGCATGAAATTTCTTATAGTTTTTTGACCCATTTGCATGTCTGTCTGTTGTTCACGAGAGAACTCCTTAACAGATTTTGATTGGGTTTTTTTCTATAATTTGCTTGAACATTCCGTTGAATATGTGACTTTCTCATCGTGCAAAGTATCAGAGTTCGCTTGCTGTACCAATTTATTAGTGAGAATCCGAGAGAGAGACTCATCAGGCTGCGGAAAGGAGGGCAAGGCCCTCCTCACTCACGCGTCTACCACGAGACATAACCTTACCTCCGCTTAGGTAGCGAACTAGAGAACTACTTAACGGATTTAGATCTTTTTTTTCTATAATTTGCTTAATATTCTGGTTGATTAGTGATTTTGCGACTTCTCTCATTTTGCTAAGAATCATAGTTCGCTTGCAGGAGCGATATATTCATGCTAATCCGAGACAGAGGCTGTGGGCTGAGGGGAGGGGGAAGAGTGAAGTCAGTAGAGAGCTACTGGGAGGGGAGGGTGGGGCCCTCCTCACTGTCCTGCTTCACTTATACGGCGGCGAAGCCGTGAGGGATGGCTAGTATGTATACAGTGGAACCTCAGGTCACGACCGTAATTCGTTCCAAAACTCTGGTCGTAATCCAATTTGGTTGTGACCCAAAGTAATTTCCCCCATAGGATTGTATGTAAATACAATTAATCCGTTCCAGACTGTACGAACTGTATGTAAATATATTTTTTTAAAGATTTTTAAGCACAAATACAGTTAATTATACCATAGAATGCACAGCGTAATAGTAAACTAAATGTAAAAACATTGAATAACACTGAGAAAACCTTAAACAACAGAGAAAACTAACATTGCTATTTCATTTATGTTAGGTAGAATGCCCAGAGGGGACTGGGCGGTCTCGTGGCCTGGAACCCCTACAGATTTTATTTTTTTCTCCAGCCTTCTGGAGTTTTTTTTTTTGTTTTTTCTGTCCACCCTGGCCATCGGACCTTACTCCTTTCTATGTTAATTAATGTTGTCTTATTTTAATTTATTTTGTCTTTTGTTTTTCTTCTCTTCATTATGTAAAGCACTTTGAGCTACTTTTTGTATGAAAATGTGCTATATAAATAAATGTTGTTGTTGTTGTTATTGCAAGAGTTCACGCTATAGCACTACAAACAGCTCGCTAAAAACATTTTTTTTATTGAGTTTTAAGCACAGGGAAAAAAATAATCATTTGAAAAATCCGTAATTTAATAAACAACCAAGAAAAGTAACATTGCAACAATGCACACTACGAACCGATCGCTGTTAACAGAAGTGAAGTGGAGGTTAAAATCCAATAGAAAAAAGTCTTCATTAAATACAACGAGGCTAAAACAATGCTCAAATCAGTCTCTTTAAAAACAAGCCCGGTGCATTCTTTAACTGCCTTCTCGGCCTTATGCTGCCAGCCCTCTCTCTCGCTCGTGCGCGCACGTGTGTGTGTGTGTGTGTCTGTCTCTCTCTCTCTCACGCATGTGTGTGTCTGTCTCTCTCTCGCGCTCTCTCTTTCGCTCTCTCTCTCGCTTGCTCGCTCGCTGCACAGGGAGTGCACAGGGAGAGACTGAACACGTGCGGAAATCATCAGCACGCACAAACCGAAAGGGAAACTGGCTTGTTCGTATACCGAGTGTGTGGTCGTGAACAGATGCAAAAGTTTGGCAAACTTTTTTGGTCGTAACCCAATTTGTACGTGTTCAGAGACGTTTGTGAACCAAGGTTCCACTGTATATAAAAGTCAAAGTATGTGTGTGTGTGTATGTATGTATGTTCCAGCATCACTTCCGATTGGCTGGAGTGATTTTCATGAAACTTGGTAAACATGTTCCTCACTGGTCGACTAAAAGTACTGTCAGGTGAAATCAACCTTCTGGGTAGGGTGGGGGGTGATCTTGCGGTCTTGTATGCATGTTATCATCCAGTTGACACTCGGAACAACCACCAGAGGGTGACTGGCAGCATTCTTTATGTTTGAGCACCACCGCGCCCGCCTGTTGCTTTTGAAATTAATATACATACAAGACCGCAAGACAAGCACATTAGTGAGTCTTCATTGTTTTGTTAATTTATTTTTATTTTTAAAGTTGTGTTTTTCTCAAACAATTAAAAAAAACAACAACTTTATTTTCCACCTGGGCAACGCCGGGTATTTCAGCTATGTTAGCTATTAATTGGTAACAACTGATCTCATTTAATTAGCTGGTCTTTTTTACTCTTCTCTTATTCTGCATTCAGAAAAAACATAACTGTATGGTTTTTACATTTATAAGGCATTTAGAAATATTTCTATTTTTTTCTAAAGCTATAAATGCTTAACTCTCTTTTGTTGTTTTCCTATTATTTTCCCCTTTTCCTGTGCAGTTTGCTCCCTTCATTTAACCCTAATAGTGACAATTAACAACCAGCATAGCAGACACCCGAGATGATGAAAGCAGCAACGACGTCAGTGTCAGACCCACTAATTAGTAAAGCATCAATTAAATAACCAGAACACCTGGAAAAGCAGAATGAGAATTAGGTTGAAAATATAATTTAACAATTTTAAAAAACTACATATTCCCCATATAACTACATATTACATTTTAATAAAAATCTTCAAAACTTAGTTTGTAATTTCAACATTGACTCCAAAACACAGAAACAGGGCAATAATGACTCACTTAATTAGGCCAGGAGTCCAATAGAAAAATGGAAAACCTGTAGCCACAATGGGTCCACATGACAGAGTTTGGGAACCACTGGACTAGGCCGTGGTGGGCAATTTAGCCTGGACATCAGGATACAACCAACTCTATATGAAGGATGCCCAGGGATCTTTTATGACCACAGAGAGTCAGGACCTTGGTTTTACATCTCATCATGAAGGACAGCGCCATTTTTTACAGCACAGTGTCCCTGTCACTGCACTGGGGAATTTGGGATTCACACACAGAGCACAGGGTAAGCGCCCTCTGCAACACCTCTAGTAGCAACTCAAGCTTTTCTTAGATGGTATCCCATCCAAGTAATGGCTGGGCCCAAACATGCTCAGCTTCATGTGGATGACCTGATGTGAAGTGCAGTCCATTTTTGTTATTATATACTTAAGTTATCCTAATGTATCATCTGTTAAAATTTCTGCTTCAACTCAACGATTTGATCGCAGGTTCCACAAACCTTGGTGTGAAGAAATGATCTTAGAACCCTAGAGCCATAAAGTAGCAGTGCTAACCACTCTGCACCCATTCAGACCACAGGGTAAGCGCCAACACCTCTTTCAGCAGCAACCCAAGCTTTTCCTAGATGGTCTCCCGTCCAGGTACTGGCCAGGTTCAAATATTCTTCTGTTTTATTATCTTATCTTCTGAAATCACATATCCTAGTGTGGGTCATGGTGGCAGCAAGTCAAGCAGGTTGGCTCAGACTTACCTGTCCCCAGCTACAGATTCCAGCAGTTCCTAGGGAATTCCTCAGGCATTACCAAGCCAATTGAGAGATACAGTGCCCTCCATAATGTCTGGGACAAAGGCAGATTCCTGCTTGATTTACTCCTCTACTCCACAGTTTAAAATGAAAAAATAAACAATTCAGATGTGATTAAAGTACACATTGCAGACTTTCATTTACGGGGATTTGCATCCATTTCGGTCACACCATGTAGAAATGAATTTTTTTTTACATGGTCCCCCACATTTCAGTGAACCATAATGTTTGGGGCAATTAGCATCACGGGTGTTTGTGATTCCTCAGATGGGTTTCATGGCTTCATAAGATACCTCATGTTGCCATTGTGCAACATTTTGATAAGAGTTGTGCCAATGAAAGCCAAAGAAGCCATTATGAGGCCGAAAACCAAGAATAAAACCATTAGGGACTTCAGGAAAACCCCAGAATGACCTAAATCACCTGTCTGAAATATCATTAAGAAGAAACAACATACTGGTGAGCTCAGTAATCACAAAGGGACCGGTAGGCCAAGGAAGACATTCACTAAATCCTTACTATGTACTCCACACATCAAGACGCTATATAACGTGGCATTCTGTTAGCCTTCTGAACACTGTCTGACAGTTAATAAAGACAAGTCCACTATGACACCCAAGTCCTTCTCATAAGGTGTACTTTTGATTTTCAGACCTCCCATTGTGTATTCAAAGCTAACATTTTTACTCCCTATGTGTAATACTTTACATTTAATGACATTAAATTTCATCTGACACAAATCTGTCCAAGTCCCTCTTTAATGATTCAATGGATTTGAGATTATCTGCTAATCCACATATCTTGGTATCATTATCAAACCTAACCAGCTTGTTACTGATATTCCTATTTAAATCATTTTATATATTAAAAATAGCAGCATCCTCAGCACTGACCCCTGCTGGACTCCACTCTTAACATCAGCCAATTCTGATGAGGTTCCTCGCACCATCACTCTCTGCTTCCTGAATCTAAGCCAATTCTTCACCCATCTACAGTCGTGGCCAAAAGATTTGACAATAACACAATGCCAGGGCGAATTGCAGAGGTCTTGAAAAAGAAAGAAGGGCCAACACGGCAAATATGGACTCTTAGCATAAACTTCATGTCATTGTCAATAAAAGCCTTTGAAACTTATGAAATACTCGTAATTCTACTTCAGTATATCATAATGTTTAAAGTCTTTAGGACTGACTTAGGAATTTATGGCAGAGTTGGAGGAAGTGACTGTTCTCATGAGTAAAACACTAATATTACATTTGCTTTGTCTGACTTACAAATCAAGACATACAAAATATTTATCAACTTATATACAAAATTTCATACCATAACAAATTATAATTTCTTTTTTAAAATCTCCAATAGGAACTAATGCAATAGAATAGAGTTGTTTGACCCAAATTTGCATTAAAGAAAAAGTTAACGGAAGTATTAAAAATTTAATTAAAAGCAAAGCTCCCCCCACCCTTCCTGAATGATGTTTTATAATAGTCTCTTCACTTGACCACAATATCGTTAAGAACATGCAAGATTGTTAAGTCATTAATTAAAAAATCCTTTCAAATGGTAATTTAATCAGATCATATTTAATGAGTGGCAAGATGGCAAATACAGATTCCACACGGAGTTTTTACAGTTTAGCCCCTTTTCTCTCTGAGAATATTTGTTCCCTGACCCTAAGTTTCTTTTTTAATTTTCCCTTTGTTAAGGCCACATGGACCACCTCCAAAACATGAAATGTTTGACACTCGATCTGACCTTATTCCCAATTACGTATTCCAGTACTATGAAATGTGATGTTTCAGCCATTGTAGCTGAGTCTAAGTGTAAGAAACATTAATATACGATGGAGTCAGTAAGTATTCAGACCCCTTCACTTCCTGCACTTTAGTTTTTTGCAGGTTTTTCTTTAAATGGAGAAATTTGCCATTTTTTTGCCTTACAGACCACACTCAAAAACCCGTAATTACAAAGTGAAAACGTGTTTTCAGAAAAATGTGCATTTTTATTAAAAATAAAAAACTGAAGTATCATTTATATAAGTGCTGCTGATATAACATTGGCTGAAATCAAACAAATCACCAGGACCATATAATATTTGTCACAGAGTTCTTAAGGAAGTTAACAAGTACAGATATAAACCATTGACACATATTTTTAAGATGTCACTGCACACTGGGGAAATTATGAAGGACTCAAAAATGGCACATATTATCCTGTTATATAAAAAGGGCGACCGGGCAGATTCAAGCAACAATAAGTCAGTAAGCTTAATGTGCATTACTGGGAAATTAATGGAAGGAATTATCAAGGAAAAGAAATTAGCAATACCGCGTTTAATTCAACAGTCCATGGGTTTATAAGAGGGAGATCATGCTATACAAACATGCTGGAATGCTGTGGGGAAGCAACAAAAAGATATGACCAAAGTAGAACATACAATATTATTTATCTGAACTTGGGAAGAGTTTTTTTTTTCGCTCACCAGAGCACAGCACAGTACAGAACACCAAACTGCACGGTTCACATTTCATTCATCTCTCTCTCTTCTTTCCCTCGTTTACTTCCACCTCCACTTCTCCCGCAAGCTTTGTCTTCTTCCACCCAACTCTGGCTCTCAGAGTAGTGGCCACTGGCTCCTTTCATAAGGCACCCGGAAGTGCTCTGGGTGCTCATTGACCTACTTCCTGCAGCACTTCCGCCTCACAAGGACTCAGCAGTTCTCCAGGCAACCTTTGGCGGTGGCCATGGGCCCGAGCAGTGTTGAGCTTCCACGCTCAAACCCATGCTGCATGCCAGGGGGACTGCCCTCTAGTGCTCTGGGAGAGGTAATGATCTGGATATGCTCTCTCCCCTGGACATTCCATTATAAGGTAATGGAATGAGTAGTGAGAAAAGTGCTATATAAATGTAAAGAATTATTATTAAAGAATTATTAAAGAATTATTCCGTCCACCACAAAATAATATATGTAGTGGAACCTTGGTTTGCGAGCATAATTCGTTCCGGAAACATGGTCGTAGTCCAAAGC
This sequence comes from Erpetoichthys calabaricus, assembly GCF_900747795.2. Lineage (NCBI taxonomy): Eukaryota > Metazoa > Chordata > Cladistia > Polypteriformes > Polypteridae > Erpetoichthys > Erpetoichthys calabaricus. The sequence goes on from NC_041394.2 coordinate 5,561,020, forward strand.
ACTCGTATATCAAAGTGAATTTCCCCATAAGAACTAATGGAAACTCAGATGATTTGTTCCACAACCCAAAACTATTCATATAAAAATGATTAATACAAAATATAAAGTAAAAATACATAAAACAAATTAACCTGCACTTTACCTTTGAAAAAAATCATGGCTGGTATGAGTGAGTTTCTAAACTCTTGTGGGATTGCACCCAACGGGACGACACGCAGAAGAGCGTCCCAAAGCAATCGCAGTCTCCCAGCGCTGTAGCAGTTCACTGTAAAAGCGAATCCGAAAAGATCACGGACATGCTATAAGCGCCTGCTGTCGATGGGTCATACAAGGAATAAGGAACATTACAAATGCGCAGGGCCCTGCCTGACTGCTGTGTCTGTGTATAGGAGAGCGGCAGATCCCGCTATAATAAATAACCGCGCTGTTGCGGTTTCAAGCTGAATAAAGCTGGTGTTGCTAAAGTGCTGAGACTCAGCTTTGTGTTTTAGGGTGCAAGACGGGGACTCGCACGTCACAGCACATACACGAACGTGCACGTGCACACACAGATACACACACATGCGAGCGAGCGAGCACACACAGTCACAATGCTAATGCTAATGCTGCAGTAAACAGTATACGCTCGTTCGGATGTTGACTATATGAGTGAGGCACGCCGACTCAGACGGAGAATAGGAGATGATTGCCCACAATCCCACAGCAAGAGAGAGAGAAGAACCATCAGCTCAGTTGTGATCACATGACGCTCAGCAGACAAAAGCGTATACATACTACTCGTACTGCAAGACCTCACTCGTTTATCAAGTCAAAATTTATTTAAAAATTTTTGCTCGTCTTGCAAAACACTCGTAAACCAATTTACTCGCAAACCGAGGTTCCACTGTATAGCTTTCCAAGAAGAGTTAACTTTATTACTGAACAAGTAGGAAAGGACAGAAGAGTTTATTCAACAGGAGCTTATCTTCGGCACACAAGCGCACAGGTATCAACAGGCATGCACCCCGGTCTCGCTCCACATCTTCATCTTAAAAGAACACAAAGTCTTCTCTGTCAAGCAAGTTCACTGGCTCGGAACCAGAGACTAGTGCACACGTGGTCCGAGGAAGAGAGGATAGAAGAGTTTGCAATTGGGCTGATCGGGACTCGGCCTTTTAAATGTTCAAAACAATGTGTTACGTAGCAAGAGAGCAAAGCCACAGCTAATCTCGCAAAAGGCTGGTTAATACACTGCAAAAAATGAAATCTTAACAAGCCAGACAATCTTGAAAAGAGATAATAGATCTTGTTTTTCTTATTTTAAGAATAACTGACTTGAGCAGATTTGTATGTGTAAGATATATAATCTCATTTTTAGAAAATTTAACAAGTTAAACTTTCTCACTATATTGGCAGATAATTTTGCTTGATTCTAATACCTTTTTCTTGTTTTAACAAGAAAAACAAGAAAAGGTACTAGAATCAAGCAAAATTATCTGCCAATATAGTGAGAAAGTTTAACTTGTTAACTTGTTAAATTTTCTAAAAACGAGATTATATATCTTACACATACAAATCTACTCAAGTCAGTTATTCTTAAAATAAGAAAAACAAGATCTATTATCTCTTTTCAAGATTGTCTGGCTTGTTAAGATTTCATTTTTTGCAGTGTAGTGTGTTGGTTACCCACTGAAAAACTGTTGTGGGGAGGGGGGTTGGTTTTGAAGGGTAGCTATATTTCTTTGCAATTTGGTTTACTATTTAACATAGAGTCAGCTCACAGCTAGGAGAGTATCCTTACGTGTGGAGGAATACAGAGTAAAGGATCTGTCATTGAGTGACCGCCACTGCTGTCAAAGATGGCGAATCGGCTGGGGCACTGGTCACATTATATATATATATATATCTATATATATATATATAGACAGATAGATAGTGATGAAAATAACTAGACAAAAACCAAGACAAAGATTTGGAGAAGTTTCCCCATGTAATGTCCAGCGTTCAAAGTATTCAAAATGACTGAGATGTTGAAAAAACATTTGACAATCAAAGACAGGATACAACGTCATCATGGCTAGCTGGAAGTGATGTAATCACTGGTGGACCAGAAGTGATGTCATCAAAGGTGGACCGGAAGTGATGTCATCATGGCTGCTGGAGGTGATGTCATCAAAGGTGGACAAGAAGTGACATCATCATGGCTGGCCAGAAAGGTGATGTCATCAGGTGTGGGTCAGAAGTGGTGTTTTTATGATGAGCTGGAAAAGATGGTACCAAGTGGGACTGGGACGGAAAAAGAATGGTTAATCTTCTGATATTCTGTTAAAAGAGGGAGAAAGGCGTTAGGGCTTCGTTCCAATCCTTTATCTTTAATTATTTCAGGCTCACTTGTACCCTTTGGCTGCCCCTAAGCACACGTGTGTGACAATATACAGTATATAGTGACAGGCAGCCACGGCCATTACACATGGGTGGAAAGACCGGGGGAGAGAGCATCCAAAAGACATGGGGCACGCTGGGAGTTTGATGCAGCTCTCTTGGGTTCCATGGGGGTCGCTAGGGGGAGTTACACTGGGTTTCCATCACACCTGGGAGTAATTCCAGTTTACTCTGATGTTCACCCCAAGTTAACAAGTTAAACTTTCTCACTATATTGGCATATAATTTTGCTTGATTCTAATACCCTTTTCTTGTTTTAACAAGAAAAAGGTATTAGAATCAAGCAAAATTATCTGCCAATATAGTGAGAAAGTTTAACTTGTTAAATTTTCTAAAAATGAGATTATATATCTTACACATAGAAATCTACTCAAGTCAGTTATTATTAAAATAAAAAAACAAGATCTATTATTTCTTTTCAAGATTTTATGGCTTGTTAAGATTTCATTTTTTGCAGTATACTTGGAGACGGGAGTGAAGGAAAGACAAAGCTTGCCTGGGAGGAGTGGAAGAAGAACAACAAAGAAGAAGAGAATCGTGTTGTGTTTGTGAAATTGCTGAAAAGAAGACTGTTTAAGGTATTTGAGTTGTAATAAACCTTGCACTTAAACATGGGGCTTGAGTCTGTGTGGTTGTGTCATGTCTGAAGTTTGGGGCTCTGTGCCGCCTCTACAAGTTACTATATATCGTATATAAATATACTCAAAGACAAATAATAAGAAGCCAAAAAAAAGGTTTGGGGTACCCACCCGTATATTGTTCCTGGCTGCAAAATGGATAATTTTGATGTACAAGTTAGAGTCCAAAACAGAAATAATTTGATAAGGTTAAAGATGGCGGCTTTAAGGGCCAGCAGAGGAAGTGACATTGTTGGGACCGGAACTGGAAATGACATCATCAGGGCCAGGTTGAATTTCGCGTAAGTGGTCTGCATTGGAAAGAGAGAAAGAATTAGTACACTTCGCCACCCCCTGGTTTGGCGTGGAATTGCCCTCATTGAGGCCCTTTAGCTGCCTTCCATGCGCACGTGTGTGACAATATATATATTGTGATAAGCAGTCCGGACACAGACAGATGGACACCGTATTTAAGTCCACCACACGTTTATTATACATTATAATAAATCCAATAAGTGCACAAAACCCAGTGCACCAAGCACCAATCACCCCTTCAAAGTCCTGGCCACACAACAATGCCTTACACAGTCTCTTTGGTCCGCCTCCACTCCTCTCCAACACGCTTCGTCCTCTTCCTCCTGACTCTCGCTCCTGACTGGAGGGAGGCGGCCCCTTTTATGTGCCCCAGATGGGCTCCAGGTGCATCCTCAGGACCTCCGTAGCCACACCCCTGTGTGGCGGAAGCTCCCAAGGAGAAGCCGGAAGTCCACCAGGTACCCTCAAGTCTCTTTCCCCCAGCACTTCCCGGTGTGGCAGAAGTACTGAGGGCCAATGTTCCCAAGGCATCGGGGCGCCCCCTGGCGGTGACCACGGGCCCCTACAGGGTTGAGCTTCTAAGCTCCGTACCCGTGGTCCCCAAAGCCACCAGGGTGGACGCCCTCTCGTGTCCTGGAGGAGGCACAAGCCCTCCTCCACTCCTCCTAGGCGTCCCGGCCGGGCATGGACACCCGCCGGGCACCACAATATATATATATATACAGTATATGCAGATGAATAAGGGACAACTTCAGGGCTTGCCCACTAGCAGTAATTCCACCCTGAGTCAAAGGTTGCTTCTTTTTTTCATTTTTTCTTGATTTTAGCCAACATCTGCTAATAGTTTTTGGGGTTCGCCATCTGCTGCCCCAACTCTTTATCTTGAGTTTGTTTGTTTTCTTATAATATATACATTAATAGTAATAATAATTTATTTTATTTATAGGTGCCTTTCAAGGCACAAAAGGACACCTTACAGAGCACACTAATAACAACAGTCACAACATAAAATTTATAAAATATTACAGTACAATAAAACAAGGATAAATACAATAATAAAACTGAATTAAAATTTAGCACCTAAAATTATCAGATAGAATAAGCCAGCTTAAAAAGATGTGTTTTTGAAGATGAGAATTAATGGTAGGAAGAGAGTTGATATTATGAATGTCTTGTGGGAGAGAGGGGGAACTGTTCTGTCGTGAATCTTGTTGTTTAGGCATATAAATATATATATATATAACTTTTGGCTGTTACAATTTTTTAACATAATGTCATCTGCATGCCTCTATGTAGAGGGAACATCTTTGTTTGGGAATCATCACAGTGTAGAGAAATGACTCTTGTGACCAGATATAAACTAACCTTTGATGTTATAGCTATTGTATGCTGTTACAATAGATGTCGTTGTATTCATCAACTTTTCCATGTATAAAAACTTTAAAACAAATGTCTTTTACTTATGAATTTATTGAGAGGAAAGGATTTCAGGTTCTCAAACACTCAGCTTTGTGTTTTAACCTAATTCATTCTTGTAACTCATTTTGTTCTTTCTTGATCGCCACCCCTTACCCTCGGCCCGCAGCCTGTCTCTCAGAATAAATTGGTGCCACAACCAAAGTATGATTCTTAATGCGATGAGAGAAGTCGCAAAAATCAACCGGAATGTTCAAGCAAATTATAGAAAAAAACCCAGATCTAAATCTGTTAAGTAGTTCTCTTATGAAAAGCGGACAGACATTGTAATAAAACAAGAATCTTCCACAATGAGAAAAAGAGCTGGGGACCGTCCCCATATAATGTCCAATGGACAATGAATGCAAAAAAGGCAAAAATACGATCAAAGTACTTTACAGTAATTGACAATGGTACATGACAAAGATGGCGTTTTTATACAAAAAAATGGCTGGCGGAAGTGAGTTCACAGGAGATGAAGTCATAACTGACAGACGGAAGTGACATCGTCGGAGGGAACCGGAAGTGAGGTGATGCCGGAAGTAACATGGTCGAGATGGAACCAGAAGTGATGTCATGGCGAGGGCACCAGAAGTGACGTCATCATCAGGAGTCAAAAGTAACTTTTGAAAGCCATCTTGGGAACCCGGAAGTGTGGAAGGTGAGTTTTTGTCTGATGAAAGAGAGAGAGAGGCATTAGTACCGCATATAAACCCCCTAGTCTTGAGATTTCACTCACCTCAGGCCTTGTTGACTGCCTCCTAAGTGCACGTGTGTGACAACATACAGACAGGACAGACAGACGTTGGATTTTATATATATATATAGAGAGAGAGAGGGTAAGAAGGGCTGCTGCATGCATTGTAGCCAGGCAGAACAATCTGGTCTTAAGGTTCCAATTCTGATATGAATGTATTAGTATTGAATTCTGCAATGCTTTTTGCCGAGTCCCTTTCTAGAAAAGTTCTTTCTACAAAACACCCAGCAGGCTAAAAAAGAAAAAAAAAAAATATCCTTGTTAGCTGGAATGTGAGGTTGATTATTTTTGAGTTTGTTTCTGTCTCTCTGTGTATTCACTTTTTATTCTCATTCGTTAATACTTCTCTTTGTTAGTTCAGTTACATCCCTGTCATGAATACAATATTTAACTTCTGACGTTTTCTTTTTGTTTTGATGTGTTACTATTTTTTTTAAAACCGTTGCCTCTGTTTTTCAATGAGCCTTACCATTTGTAGCATGCTGGTGGGCAACATGGTGCACACCTGTGCCAGCACGATCGCACTATCAAAGAACGGCATTGGGCACAGCAAGGTCTCCAAACTTGAAGGAAAGACTTCATTACAGGCTCTAGTGCTTAAACAACACTGAGGAAGAAAGCAATTAGGGAAAGAAAATCTGGTTTTGCCTCATGTTTTATTTTGTGACTTTGATTTAGGTAGTGACAACAACCGCCACATTTATTTCAATAGCAAATTGTTATGCATAGAATGTAAATCAAAATGCTTTATAAGATGTCAAAGAAATAGTTACTGGAAAAGAAAAACAAATTCAATCATACCACAATAATAATGAATAAGTAACAAAAAATATGGCAATACAGGCTTAAATAACATAGATATATAATTAGTAAAGTAGGATAGTGTCCTTATATACAGTACTAGCTGTCCCCTGTATCTCTGCCCGCATAGTGGTGAAATGGACAAACTTTAAAATCAATAAAGAATTTTTAAAAAATGTAATAATTTGTATTTAGGGTGAGAAGCTCAGTCATCCGGGAGGGGCTCAGAGTAGAGCCGCTGCTCCTCTGCATCGAGAGGAGTCAGATGAGGTGGCTCGAGCATCTGATCAGGATGCCTCCTGGATGCCTCCCTGGTGAGGTGTTCCGGGCACTTCCAACCGGGAGGAGGCCCCGGGGAAGACCCAGGAAACGCTGGAGGGACTATGTTTCCCAGCTGGCCTAGGAACACCTCGGGATTCTCCCGGAAGAGCTAGAAGAAGTGGCTGGGGAGAGGGAAGTCTGGGCATCTCTGCTTAAGCTGCTGCCCCCGTGACCCGACCTCGGATAAGCGGAAGAGGATGGATGGATGGATGGATAATTTGTATTGAGAAGAATTTATACTGATAGCTTTCATTTCTGATGGGCCCTTTCATATACAGTATTTTTGGTTTTGCTATCAGGGGCAAACATATAGCTGTGATCTCTTTGCTAAAAATGTAAAAAGTTGGCAAGGTATCTCCTGAATAGGAAGGTGGGTACGTTCCAGCATCAAATGATGGCACTGTATCTGATCGTGTTCAGCTGTGACAGGAGAGTGTCCCCCACGTGGGGAGAAAAGCATGTGGTCGTGATATCTCTGCCAATGAGCAAGTACCCTCTAAAACAAACGTAACTGTGAGCTCTCTCAAAAACATCAAACGTTAGTCTTTAAAGATCTCTAGATAATAATGTCTACTGAACAAACAGGTATTGCCAGCTAAGTGGAGGCAAGGTACACTTGAACATGTGGCGAGAGGTAGAGCCACTCGAATGGAGGCTGGCGCTTGAGTGAGGAGGGCCCAGCCCAGCTCCCTACTCGTAAGGTCCTGCCTCCCCCTTCCCTCTGCCCACAGGCTGTCTCTTGGATTCGCGCTAATAAATCGGTGCTGCAAGCAAACTATAATATGTGGTATGATGAGAGAACTCGAAAAATCAAATGGGATGTTTAAGCAAATTGTTTCCTGCCTTGTGCCCTGTGTTGGCTGGGATTGGCTCCAGCAGACCCACGTGACCCTGTGTTCAGATTCAGCGGGTTAGAAAATGAATGGATGGATAGAAAAAAACCTGCTTTAAATCCATTAAGTAGCACTCTCCTGAACTGAATGTGACTTTGTATAAAATGATAAACATCTTTGTCTGGGGAGTGCTCCCCACTTCTACAGATCTTCATACAACACTTGGAACATGGTAGAACAAAACATTCATGAAATTCATGAAATTGTTCACTTGGCATCTCAATTCATTCTCTGCATCATCTTCACCTATTGTACTGGAACATATTGTAAGTGTTGCTTATTGTCTTGTCCTTAGTGTTTTGTTAGGTTTCTTTTGCGTAGTGTTCAGAAATTATTATCACCATCACGGGAACTGGGGTGGGCATTTTGCATGTGAGTTGTTTGTTTATTTAATTTTATTCTATTTTCACTATTTGATTAAAACATACTTTATCATATTTTCATTATTTGTTGATTCATAGAGCTGCTTTATTGTGTCTCTGTGTGCAAGTGTGTGTGCTGAATCAAGGTTGGATGTGTTCCTGGTGTCCCTACATCACAATAAACAAATCACCATCTTCAGACGATGTGAATGTTACCATCCTCACGTCTGCTCCATGTCTCGTTAAAAATTTTAGAGACCTTTGCTTTCTGTAAAAAGTCTGTTAAAAAAATAAAACACTAAGTTTAACAAGTTCTATGTGAATCAACATGCCAGCTAAATTCCTTCATTTGAGAGATTCGACTAAAGTTAGAGGTCCTCTGTAATAATTGCTTTAAGCAGTGTGTGAAGTGGTTAAAAAAGAACCATCAGTGTACTTCTTGAGGTGCATGCTGAGTAACTGGGGGTGTTATATCCCCTTGGAGGTCCTTCCGCATGTTGATATACACAATTTATATAGAACAGTGAGTGGGTGCTGAGCCACACCACACTAATGTGGTGTAGACTGACGGTACGCATACAATAATTAAAGGGAATGGAGAAATGCGGGTACAAAGTAAAACACTGTCGATAAATCACTGACTTTATTACACCTCCTGGTGTAAAAACTAATCCCATCCAAATAGAGTTCAAAGCTTACATCCGGTAATTATTATTTGTACCCACCTCTTAGAGTAAAACTAATCCCATCCAAATAGGGCTTAAGTAAGTCCAATTTCACCTTGATATGTGTGTTTAAAAAAACTGAATTGTGTCTGTGATAGCCTCGTAATAATACACACTGGAACATTTTTTTATTTTTTGGAGATGAGGTAGCTTTGACATTACTAGGAAAGTCTTAAGTCTCCACAATCCCACCCATAGTGCCTCCCCTGTGTATTATACTGCTTACACAGCTCTACACACTTCTCACCATCAGTACATGGCTTGCAGGCTGCAGATAACATTCAATTTAATTTAATTCAGGTTATTTGTGTATTGTGCTCTTCAGTGAGTGCGAGTGCACAGCATGGTGACAAATTCTCAGGTAAATTGCAATTACAAACTTTACTAATTACATAATGAGTAATAAAGTCACAAAGTAGTTTGGAACTGATTAACATAAACAAAGCCCGGCAATATCTATCCATTACTTGACAATGGAGAAGAGAAAAATATAATCTCCAGTCAGCAGAATCAATGGGGAAAATAAACTTCTGGGAGGTCCATGGTCGATTAGAACAGACAAAGTTAAAGACACAGTTAGGGTCCTGGGGATCTTGGCCAACTGGTCCACCCATTCTGGGACATAAATAGTATGCCCAGTACATGTGCAATCACATGCATTCACATGGGGGACAACTTCATGGCTTGTTGAGTGGTAATTCCATCCCGCATTAAGGGTTGGTGCTCTCACCTAATGTCTCTCCTCTTCTCCTACCTGCAGACCAGAAGATCAACAGTGCAAAGGCATATGATGTCACTTCTGGTTTCTGGTCCTCTGAACCTCTACCACCTAGCCTGCTTTATACACTCCTCTACCACCATCTTGAGTTAGTCTCTGTTTGGACTCCTGTCTGTGAAGATGCACCTCAAAATTTTGGTCAAGCCTTTTTTTATTTTTTAGCATTGTGTCAATTATATGGAGATCACCAGCTGGTGACCCACCCTTTAGGATCTTTCTGGGTCTTATTTCTTACAGTGCAAAAATAGTGTAACTTCCTTGGTGTCTTCCTTCTGACATACTTTAATGTCTGGGGTGATAGGGTTATGTTTGGACCCTACCCTTTGGTTAAATCTTGGAGCAAGTAGGAAGTGTGGCAAACTGAGTTGCCATTGCCCTCAGATGAATAAAGTGACATAAAATGTCTATGTGAAGACATAGGGATGTAGTAGCCGAGATCACATGGAGCTGAAGAAGATCTGAGAAGCGTTGAGTAGCTGATGAAGGCAACAGTGCATCTGGATACGGTATAAACCAGTATCTCTTTTTAAAGAGCCAGCTACCACCAACTTTGCAGAAAGTGCCAAGCCCATTCCATTCTCTCTTTCTGATTTTTTTTTATTATTTTGATATACTTTGTCAATCCACAATAGGAAATTGTCTTTTCACATGACCATTTTTTGGAGGTCAGAATGCAGGTTCAAGCATTGTACAGCACCCCGGAGCAGTTTTCAGGTTAAGGGCTTTGCTCAAGTGCCAAATGGGGTAGGATCCCTTCCAGCAGTAGCAGGATTTGAACCAGCAACCTCCCAGTTACCTGCCTCAGAGACACCACTCTTGCACCCTTGGGTTGTTACATTGGCGGCAGTTGTGGGATAAGAATCAACTAATGACCCAAGATGGAGGACTGTTTTTAAAATTAATACTGATGGACCCCTTGACCACACTCATGAGGTCTCACTTCAGGTTAGGGAGTTCAGATCACCTCATACCACTTGAATGGCCTGGTGAAAGAACTTCATATTTTCGAGGACGAGATACTTGAAGTGAAATCACACTTAAGAAGGACACATTCTTCAGGTGGCCGGGGACTTTCAGAATGGGTGTGGGTCTATGGGGAAGCCAGCCACAAAATTAGCTCCTGAGAGCATGTGAAGACACAACAGCTCAAGAAACACTTCAGACATATCTCCCCACTGCTAAAGTCCATTGGCCTGGGTGTGTGGCTGATTGTGAGCCTCAGGTTTGGACCCTGTCCTTGGGCTGGCTCACAAGACCTGGGTAAAGTGTGGCAGACGGGTTGCCTCTGACACCATGTCAGCAAAATTAGCAGGGCCGGCAGTGTCTATATTTGTATGAGTGTAAGGACCAGTTATCACTTTGCACTTCGATTGGTAAGTCAACCCTTACATCTCTCACTTTCTCAACTCATTTTAAAATAAATACATTAATATTCAGATGAGTGCAACAGGATGAATAATCATGCATGAAAATTTCACACATGAAATGCATGTTTTCCAAATAGCGATATACTGTATTATTTACCCTGTACAACTTCAGGCACATCACATGCAGATAACGAGCCTTGGCTTGAGCTGGGAGAACTTCTTGCCCGTAAGCTGAGCTCCGTCAAGGCGGGAGTTGGGACTGCAGGCTGCTTGGTGCTTGTACTGATCGATGGACGCATTTACACAACAAAAGACGCTGATGGAGAAATGCGACGTGATTTAAGGTGAGCCGGACTACGTTTTTTCATTAGGCTTCAGAAATTCCAGTGTTAATTCAGAAGTGTCCCCTATTCTCCCTGTAAGATTCCTCTCACATTAGATAGAAAGAGTCTGTTAAGAGTCGTCTTTAGAACTCTCCACAGGTATTCCATAGGGTTTAGCTTGGCCACTCAAGGATAGTCAGAGACTTGTACTGAAGCCACTCTTCTGTTATTTTGGCTTTATGATTTGGGTCATTGTCATGCTGAAAGGTGAACTGTCATCATGTTCTGAGACTGCATGCACTCTGGAGCAGGTTTTCTTCCAAGAACCACACCTACAGCATATTTGTGCTACTACCATGCTTCACTGTACTGTTTTGTTGAACTTGGTCTCGGCCAGATATGGTGCTTGGGGTTGTGCTTTTTCTTCATCATCTCAGAGTCCTTTAAACTGTTAAACGCCATTGTGGTTTACCTCTAGCTCCTTTATCATAAACTCCTGATCGATGGAGTGTTCCTGAGATGGCCGTCCTTCTGATAGATCCTCCCACTTCAGAGGGCAACGTCTGGAGCTCTGTTAATGTGCTTATTTTGTTCTCAGTCATCTCCCTGAACAAGAGCCTTCTTACTCAGTTAGTCAGTTAGTTCAGACGTCTTCCATTTTACAACCACTGAGCTCCTGGGAACATTCAAAGCTTTCGGATTGTTTTTATCCCCTTGTCCCAATTTGTGCCTCACCACAATTTGATGGCAGACTCAATGGCTTGGTTTTTGTCCTGACTTTCAGTGTGAACTGTGGAACCTTCTACACGCTGGTACATGTGTGCCTTTTAAGGGATGTTTTAAAAGGAAACAAACGTGAAACTAGCTGCCTAGGACATCTCTGTACCATTTTTACCACCCATTTAAATTAGAACATAAGGTCATATATTTCATTTAACTTTATTTGTTCTTGTCACATATAAGAAGACATATTTCTTTTAACCAGACATTTACTGAAGAGTTTGAATCATTAACTATTTTGGGATTTTTGGATGGTACAAAACAGAGAAACAAGAATAAAGCAAGTTCACAAAACAAATGAAACCCAACTTTATAGAATTACAAATAACTTGTAAAATGTAAAGCCCCAAATCATTAAATAAGAGAAATAAAAATCTGTTATATCATACCTAAACTTAAAAAGCCTCCGAATAGGGCCTAAACATAAAATCTTAAATACAGGTCTACCCATAAAATCTTAAATCTAACAACTTAACCTTATGAAAACATAATAAAATAAACTATCATTCAACAAAGTAAGATACTAACAAGACCTTACAACATAGAATAAACAATGTCATACACAAACAGGATTTAAAAACATGACAAACACAAATGTCAGCCACACTTGGATTGACACCTTATTAAAAAGACAGGACTCATTGCAGTGATACAACATCTTGATCATTATAAATTACAAAAAACAAGATACAAATAATTAAAAGAACACTAACCTTAAAAAATCAAACTGAGCTGGAAATAAGAATAGGAATCCAATGGTTAAAAAGGGACCTCAAAACAACCATAAAATTTAAAGCCTGTGGTGGTAGAGGGAAGAAGGGTCAACAAAAACAGAAGTAGTTTGGGGTGCCAACACGGCACTCCCTGTTTAGTAACAAGTCAAAACCAAAACAACACTCGATGGAGTGAAAAACAGTAAATAAAACACAATATCACATAGCCAAGAGGCCGCCGGGACTGGAAGGGTCGGGGTCAGTTGCCCTCACTGGGTGGTTTCTCAAGGAAGAAAATGACAAATCTGTTAGCGGCAGTGTCCCCTCTTGGCCCGGGGTGGTATTGGTGATCCTCAGATGCCAATGCCCTAAAAGCTCAATTTAAGTTTGGAAGTCTCCAAATATATGGACACCGCAACTAAACTTAATCATTCAAAAAAATTAGAATTTAATCAAACATGGGAGTCCTAATCTTAATTAAACCCTAATAAAACCACACATAAGGTTGAGAACATAGCAAAACCCATTGCTCAATTCTGATATTTGGCTGAGATCAGATTTGCCTATCTTCATCAGTACAAGTGACCCATAACAAACTGTAATATGAATGGATCTGTTCTTCAAAATGGAATGCATGCACCTGTTGATGCATTTGGGCATGAGTCATCTGTAAAGTTCACAACAAAGGTGTAAAACACAAGATAAAACTTTTTTTGTAATAAAACAACAAGACCAATTTATGAAGGGACACAAAAAATGAATACTTATGAAACATGAATCTAAGAGAAAACAAAGAATTTTATAATTCATAACATTTAAAGTAGAAAAATTGAAAAGAAAAGCCATTTTACAACATGATAAAATAAAAATATAAAAAAGTTACAAACGTTCATAAAATATACAGGATGGGCAAGACTAGCTTACAGTTGTTTGTATGTAAAAAGAAATGCAGATTATGATAAGGAAGAAGAAGAAGAGAAATAAATACAATAATTAGTAAATACATAATAATGCAACAATAAACTTTTGCCCACCACTGTATAGAATTACAGAAGACTATGTCAAACACACCATGGAATCTTAATACATAATTCACCTGCCTACTCACTCACTCACTCACTCACTCACTCACGTCCGTCCGAAGCCGAATGCACAGTCACCTTCTGCACAGCTGCCCGAAAAACCTTACGAGACCGACATCCAACCCCAACATCGCGTCAGGTGGCGGATTTACGGCCGCAAAAATTCAAAGAAAAAGACGACTTCGATTAAAGCTCTAGAGGCCGGAAAGGCGATTTCGACTACAGCTCGAGGACTAATTACGCATTCCGATTTAATTACGCATTCATTCAATACACCTATACCAGGTTTGTGGTGCTTATACTTATTACTATTCCATATTATACTGGAACATTCATTATTCAATATTATACTATAGGCCTGGAAAATTCATCAACTAACAGTACAAGCCTGTACAGTAATGAGTAAAGCGGACTACAATCATTACAAAACAACTTCTTCGTTACTTATCATTTGTTCTTCATACACTGCTGACACAAACTCGTGCCCGTTTCATCTTACGTTGTCGAAACGGGTTCTTTGTCTAGTATATAATAGTTCAATGACAGTAAGTAATAAAATAAATATTAATTTATAACTTTAGCAAAGTACAAAAAATGTACACAAAGAGAATAATGACAAGATAAACTTTTTTCATTAAAAATAAAGTCAATAAGAAAACCAATTAAAACAAGGAACACAAAAAACATGAAAGATTATTAAGCCGAGAATCTAAGAAAGACTGAATCATAATTTTATTTATTTATTTTGGATCTTTTATTGAATTTATTAAAAGCATATAACATTCCAAACAATCAAGTCAAACTTAACAAAACTAAATTCAAATCAACTCCCACCAGTGTGAATCACAATTTTATAACTCATCTATACCTTGTGAGAGATGGCCAGGGCCCATGCCTGGCGTGGACGCCCCTTCACCACATCTGTCAGGGGGACAAGGGTGGGAAGCCCAGTATCTCCACCTGGACGCTAGATGGTAGCCTCCCTGGGTTGCAGCGGTGCCTCGGACTCCCCCAGGGCTTCACGGGGGTTGGAGTTCTGTGCTGCTCTGTGGGGTTCCGCAGGCGCTGCCAGGGGGTGCTGCAACAGGAGCAGCTGGCCCCTTTTGGGCACTGGTTTTGCCTTACCGGGAAGTGCAGCCGGATGACAGCAATCAACCACCTGGAGCACTTCTGGGTGCCTGATAAAAGGGGGCCAGAGACCACCACTCGGCGGCCAGAGTTGGGAGGAGGAGGACGAAGGTTGCTGAGGAGGAGGAGGAGGAGGAGGAGGAGGAGTAGTGGTGGTGGTGGTGTTGGAGGAAGAGATAGAGGATAGTGCTTGTGTGTTTATTAGGGCTTGGGACTATGTTGTGGCTGGAAGGATTATGGGGAAGAAAAATAAAAGATTGTTTTTACATGTGCCTCCCGTGTCCAATCTGTGTCAGGTCAGGCGCAATATAGCGCCTTTCTTACAGACAGACAGACATTGGATTTTATATGTTGTAGGTCTGTCTGCTTTTCACGAGAGAACTACTTAATGGATTTAGATCGGGTTTTTTTCTATAATTTGCTTGAACATTCCAGTTGATTTTGTGACTTCTCTCATCATACTAAGTATCATAGTTCGCTTACGGTACCTATTCATTCACGTGAATCCAAGAGACATGCAGTTGGCCGAAAGGAGGGAGTGCGTGGATCCTCCTCACTCACGCGCCAGCTGCCACTCGAGTCGCTCTATCTCTCACCACATGTTGCAGTACACCTTGCCTCCACTTAGCTAGCGATACCTGTTTATTCAACAGACATTATCATCTACAGATTGTTAAGGAATAACGTTTGACGTTTTTAAGAAAGAGATCAGAGCTACATGTGTTTTAGAGGGTAGCTGTTGATTTCCAGAGATTTTACGGCTATGTACTTTTCTCCAGTCAGAGCTGAACACGATCAGATACAATATCAACTTTTGACATTGTAGCTTACCTACCTACCTACCTCCTGCTTGGCCAGAATTACTTTTTTTTTTTTTTTTAAAGTTTATCCTGTTTCACTACTATGTGGGCAGAGCCGTAGGGGACAGCTATTAAAATATAAATTTAAAAAGAAAAGAGACTTTACAAATACAATACCCAAGGGATTTATATCTCACTTAATGTTCACAAGGACCCACAAAAGTGGAGCAAATCCCCATAGGAAGGCAGCGAGTCTCGGACTGTGACAGCAAGGGTTGTCACACAGCAGAATTTCTGTATTACCATCTTGACCCCCCATTTCAGTAATCCATAAAAGCAAAATGTAAGACACACAGGCATCTAAGCAAACACAATCTATCACAGTACAGAGGAATACATAATTATACACCATGGACGTCACAAGCTTATACACAAACAATGACATTGATCAGGGCCTAAGAATTATAAAATCACAATTGGACACGTATCCCAAGCAAGGAACACCAGACAAATACATCCTAAAATTAGCTGAGATCTCACTCTAAATGATTTAATGAAGAATCTTTCTTACAAACAAGAGGCACAGCCATGGGCCGAATGGTAACATACTGTACGTTTGGTGTACTGGGAAGAACAAGTACACCAGAAATGTAACTTAAAATTCTGAGTTTACATTTGGAATGACTCAAAAGATATTTTTTCTTTTTTTTTTTTTATTCTTAGAGATTCTTAACTCTTTCAGGGCTGATGTCGACTTTTGTCAAATTCAGGAGTAGAGGGCGGTAATCAGCTGTAAACTGCAACAAAACTCACCCTTACCTTTTAGTTCGACTCTTTTTGCTAGAAGGAAAGTTACATAGCTTTGTTGATTTTACCTCGATTCCCTACGCGTGCATGAGTAGCGAAGAGCAAACAACCTCTAAAATAGCACCGACATCTGGCGAGAGACCAAATGTGCAAAGCAAAATACTCCATGGATGTTTTAGGTAATTTCGTTGAATAGGACTCTGATTTGTCGGACTCTGAGTTGATGCAAGTGATATGGAGATGGGAGATCAAAAACGAAAGTGAGATACCAGCATCATCTGATCGGTCCCCAAGTGATGAATACTTTCATATAGCTGATGCGCCTACAGAAATGTTTGCATGGGAGGACCACCACTTATGATGACAAGAGGTACAAACCAGATTGTGCCACACTGCGACTGCCACCCACCTGTTCTGCGAAGACAGCCAGCCCACCATGCATTCCTGCTGACCATAGAGGTGCCCCCAACGCAGCCACTGCCGCCAGAGATACTGAACATGCGCCAACAGCAACCACAGCACATAGCAACAGATGTTTTATGTTGACTTATGTGTGAAACCATTGCTTTGTGTGCTTTTCAGAAAACTGTGTTTTTTGGAAAAAATATTCAGCCCTCAAAGAGTTAAATGCATTCTGGGCCAATATCACCATAATGCAATAAGCAAAAAGACAAATTGGATACCAAGGTTTTCTTCAAAGATACGGACACCCAGTGCCTCTTTGCATGTGGAAAGTTTTTACCCCAAACACACATTCAAAGGGATAATCACAAAACAACTATTAACATGTAGTAGAATTAGCAAAAAATCAGCAACACTTTTGAGAGGCTACAACAATATTATTCAGAGCACTGCCAGACAGAGGCCACATGAATAGTATTGAATTTCAGAAGGCCTAACAGCCATTAAACTAACACTAACATCTTTCCAGGTTTTACTACTGTAAAGGAGGGCATAGATAAAGGTTTGGGCTGACACCATACCTCCATATATTGTTAATACAAAACAAAAAAAAAAGGGATTTCAGCAAAAGAACCATCTCTGTACACGGGAGTCAGAAAATAGACTAGCCAAGATGGTGACAAATACGGCAGGAAGAGGCGGGTCCAGGAGGTCGGACCCCAGAAGTGACTTCATAGGTGGCGAGGCTGTCAATCATCCAGTCTGCAGAGGGAGGGAGAGAAGGGGCATTAGTGTACAGTGCCACCTTGTGAATTGGTAAGGAATTACCACCACCAAAGCCTCTAAGCCACAGGTGTCAAACTCCAGTCCTGGTGGGCCGCAGTGGCTGCAGGTTTTCATTCTTACCCTTTTCCTAATTAGTGACCAGTTTTCACTGCTAATTAAATCCTTTTCCCTTCATTTTAATAGCCCTGTTTTTAAGAAATCAGTCCTCTGAATTCATTCTTTCCATTATTAAATGGTAGCCAAACAGAAATGAGACATGAAATGAGCTGACAGATGACCAGCTAAATTAGGAGTTCAAACTCCAACCAGTTTCACTCCAACCAGGTTCTTATTGAGATGCCGATTCTTGCTATTAATCATCCCATTATTTAATTCCTCTCATTCTGCCACAGCAGACATTCCCAAAACTGTTGATTTTCTGTTTTTTTCTATAAATGGTGTCAAAATGTTTTGGTGACCTGAGAGATCAACCTTACTGAGACCTTCACCTTTCTTTATTTTCAGATATTGTGTGATGGACACAGGTGAGCTGGTCATGTGGCGGCTTGTTTTGTGTCTCATTATTGTTTGGCTTCTGATTAAGGAAAAAGAAACAACTAAGGGGTCTGAGTCACGTTAATTAAAACTAAGGCAAAAGAAGTTCATTAGCATCCAGAACTGGTCACTAATTAAGAAGATAGTTAGAATGTAAACCTGCCACTACCGCGGCCCTCCAGGACCGGAGTTTGACACCTATGTCAGCTCTAAGTTGTCTCTAAGGCAGACGTGTGTGACACTACATACTCCAGAGTTACAGTGGAATTCAACGGAAAAAATAAAATTGTCAAGAGTTACAACTTTAACAAATACCCTAAGAGAAAATTGTTTAGTTCTGAGCCTAGAAGAAAAAATAAAAATCTAGGGATTTGCTAGTTTCAAGTAGGATCAAAAGAAAACAAGTCAGAATCCAATTCGCTAACCAAACATTAAAATGCTGGGCCACAGAAGAATTCTTAAAAAATGGCTGAATAGTATTTCAAAATCAAATAACACAATATCTATGCTTAGAAACAAAGAACTGTATCTATCTATCTATCTATCTATCTATCTATCTATCTATCTATCTATCTATCTATCTATCTATCTATCTATCTATCTATCTATTACCTGAAATGTTCTCACCGCCAGCTTCTAATCAGTGAAGAAACTAAAAATGAACTCAAAACAAGATTCAGACGACAGCAATCTAATATTAAACATCACAAAATAAGAACTCCACCATTTCAATACAACAGGCACACATCACATTTAAAAACTGGACTCCTGGAAACACAAAAAGATTGGATGCATGCAAACAGGAAAAGGAGGGAGAAGGAATGGATCATCAGAATCAACACCATAACGCTAAAAAGCTGCTATACTAATAAGAAGAGGTTACTGGAGTTTCACAAACCAAAGCCTACATAAAAAGTTAGAGAACCCTCACTAATAAAACAACACAAGAGTTTAATTTCAACAAATTCATTCTCTATACAAAATCAGATATATGAATTAAGATAAGTATAACAAGAGATTGAGAGAACCAACAAAGGATAAATAATACAATTTAGAAAGTCTTACATTATAATATAATTAGAAAAGACCCTATCAATATATCCACTAGTTCATTCAGGATTTACTGTTAACCATTAGACTTGCCTAAACACAAAATGTGGTCCAAAGTCCAGTAAGAAAGTTTTCTAGAGAAACACACAACTTATAAAAAAAAAGAAAATAAGAACAAGTGAATGTTTCATGAAATGTTTAGTACATTAATAAGGAAGGCTACGTTCACATTACCAGGCTAGTGACTCAAATCCAACTTTTTTGCCTTATTGTGACACAAGTCATTTTGATTTCAGGACTGTGAGGACACAGAAATTCAGTCTTTTGAAATCAGGTTAGCCACTTTCATCTGTGGTCCTACATCACGTATGTCTCCAGTTAGTGGCCATGTGACATAAATGAGATTGGTCAGATTGGAATTCATGTGTTTGGTTTTTTTTTGCCTACATGCATAGACTGAGTGTGGCTGTCATCAACCAGCACTGGCACTGTGATAAAACAAAAATTATTATACTTTAAAAATACAAATAAAATTCTGATGTGAGCATCAGTAGGCATTGTGCCCTAGGAACCAATTTACCCGAACTATTCTAACATTTCAGTAATTATTTACCGCTCTGATGCTAATCTTTCTGATCATAAAATTGGTCATTACGATAGCAATTGACAAGAATTTTTAATTAATTGCAGAATTACGGTATTCTAGGGTTCCTCTAGAGTGCCTCTTTCTCTTGCACGATTCGGCTCAAAAACTAATTAGCACATTGTTATCTTGTAACAGGCTTAAGTTTCAAGTTTGGTATTTTTCTGTCCAGGTGTTTTAGCTCAAGACTGTCCTCAAGAAACTGTGACACACAGACACACACACTCATCATCAAGATCTGTCAAAAGCCAGAGATTTAAATTTTTTCATGAATTTAAAGCTTTTGCTCCTTCCCCGTAGATGATAGGTTTAGGGTAGGGGATTCCCGCATTACTGCATGCACTGGCTCACTATTCGCTTTCTTAAAAATATAATTTGTTTTAGTTTCTATAACAATTATCTTGAACATAAATTTTTTTTTTAATACAGACCCTAACACTATTCTATAAACAATAATATATAATAAAAGTAAAATTCTGTATAATAAAAGTAAAAATACCCTAGTCTAAAAACCATCAGTAAATAACACCTAGTTATAATATCAGACACCCAAATTGGATTATTTTTCATTGAGTCCATTCGGATGAAATGTTCCCAGGGTGTTGATTCAATCCGTCTCCCTCTTAAGACGGCTAGTCAGATTCCAGTCTGCATTCTGTTCCAATCCAAACATAATTGGTGAATGTATATAATTTGAAAAATGTTGAAAAAGTACTGTCTTTTGATTTTGAATGAACCTTAAATGTTGCACAAATCTTTCCCTAATTGTATTTTTTGTCTGCCCTATATAAATTTTCCCACAGTTTGCACATTGAATCGCATAAATACAGTTTTTAGTTGTTAATTGAAAAGTTTGAAAAATCGGTAATTCTGTTCTTGTAAATGTATTTTTGATAATTTGTTTATGTTTAAAAGGAACCACCCAAGCCGTACTATTTACTTTTTTCTTTTTGTTATTACAGGAGGCATGTAACAAAAGGTCCTTTAAATTTAAATTCCTCCTGTATGCTATAATTAATCTCTAGTCCTGCAAGGGTGGAAAATTTCGCTGATAATTTGTAAAATTCTGGTGTAATACTTTGACCGTTTTTTGTGCTAAATCTGAAAATGTGCAAACTACTGGAAATTTAGAACTGTTGTCTTTCTATGATTGATGATCCAATTAATGAAATTAAATTAGGAGAAAAGTCATTATTCCAATTCTGCTTGGAATCCAAAGAGTCTAATCCATAGATGATAGGTTATAGTTGGGGAAGTGCGCAAAGCAAAAAATGTGTAATACTAACGTAACAAATAATTGTATGACAGAAGAGATCATTTATAGAAAATAACAATTATATGTACTGTATAACTCCATCATTAAAAATTTTAAAATTATATACAGAACATAAACAAAGTTTTATTATACACATAACTACACAAATCAAGTATTTAGTACTAAAATACAAAAATATAGAAGAAAAGCTCTACTTTTACATTTTATTTGGGTTTAAAACATCAAACCAAAGTAACACAAAGATAATTAACTTTAATAATAACTTCAGTGTAAGAGAAAAATATTGGAACAAGTAAAAGGAATTTTGTTCACTTTAGTAGGAAAATTATAACCCTAAGGCATCCAAAAATGTAAAAAGACAACTAAAAATTTACATATATAATTTTTTTTTAATTAAAAAAAGAAACACAAGAAAAGTGAGGAAAGAAGGGGAATGATTCCATTCTAATAAAGAAAAAAATAACAATATGAAATATAAAACAAATAAAAATAATAACTACAACAACATAGGGAATATATGCGGAATGATATAAACACTAGAAGATTTGTTTTTTTAATCCATAAAGTAGGTAAAATAAGGCAACGGTCCTCCATTTTATGAAATACAACTCTTTTTAAAATTAAATAAAAGTTTATTAAAAGACACCAAGAGAATATATTGAAGAAAAAACAACAAAGGCAAAGGGCTACCAACAAGAAATGAAAAAGAAAATGAATGTTATTTTTTAAGTATAGAGTGTTTTTAATCAGCAATAAACACAAATTCAAACAAAGCAGTCAAAACTGACAAACTTCATATACTGATAATAAAATCAATGAAACTAGTTAGAAGAGGCAAAGCACAAAAATATATAAAATAAATAATTAGACCTAAAAATATTTGGAAACTTATTATACTTATAATTTAAGTACTAAGGGAGCAAGCCCCCCGGCGCCTTTGGCGCCCAACCACCAGTTGCGGGCAGTCTGCCTCTTGCATTGTGAAGAGGGGGGCTGAATGCACCCCAAGGAGACGCGGTTGCTCCTCTGAAATGGAAAAGGCATCCAGACTCCGAAATCCCCTCTTTGCTCGATAAGCAGCTGCTGCCACTTCAAACATTTAAAAGCCTGTACAGCAGCTGTCCTACTCTTTGTCTTTTATTTCTGGCCCTGGGTGTGGTTAAATCTTGTCTCGCAGGACGTGAGTTCTTGATATTTTTTAGTTTATAATTTAAAAACAGAATAAGAATCTGAAAATCTAAGAACATCACATTAAAGTTCTGAATAGAATGATACCAAAAATATATACTGTATGTAGGTTTTAAAATAAGCCCGATTTAAAGCGTGACAAAAAAGTGACATAAAAAATCACATTAAATTGTTGCACAAAATCGTTGCACTTTTAGGCTTAGGATTTTATATATAGAGAGTAGATAAAATAAAAAAAAAATGAAACAAAAGCTTGAATCTCATTGGTTAGTGGAGGTAGGCCTCTCTCCCACTAGCAACAGTTCAAACTGAAGTGAAGCACAAGCAGAGAAAGGATACGTGTAACACAAGAGCAAAATATAATAACACCACAAAACTATGACGTATGAATTATTTCTACTAATTACCAATAAACAAATTGTATAAACTGCTGAAAAAAGTACGAGGTGCTAAAAGGGGAAACTAAGGAGGAGAGAACAAACACTCACTGCTGTAGCAGTATAAAGGAGGGATTCAAAAAGGTAAAAAACAAAAAAATAAAAAACCCTAACTGAAGTGTCACAGCAAAAGGATCTGAATACTTCTAAGAACAAGAGATTTCAGTTTTTCATTTTTAATAAATTAACAAATTTAACTTTTCTGAAAACATTTTTTTATTTTATTTATAAAATATAGACAAATATAGACATATGTGCAGAAATGGCAATCTTAAGTATTTAAAATTAAATGTATACCACCATAAAGTGAACAACATCTATATATGTAATTCACTAAGCCTCCGACAAGTAGCCACCCATGGAAAGCACGCCGGAAGGGGCATGGATTCACTAAGCCGCCGACAAGTAAGACGCCCATGGCGCACGCAGGAAGGAGCCACGCCCACCAACTCTAAGACCATTGGATACGACAACAACTCTCAGAGCCACGCCCACCAACTCGGACGCGACGACTCGGAAAAAACGCCGTCATTTACGTTCGTCTGGGCTACAGTACACATGCACCTCTGAGCCACGTTGACTTTTCGGTTACGACGCACAACCACGTGCACCATAGCAAACTGTTTTACACGCTACATACAGCAATTCGCATCTGCGACAAACATGCGTCTTCTTAGATGGTCCTGCAGGAACACGGAAAACGTTTCCCCGCCCACCAACACTCCTTATTCCCCAACCGGCGTCCACTGCATCCGCGACAAACATGCGTCTTCTTAGATGGTCCTGCAGGAACACGGATGATGTTTCCCCGCCCACCAACACTCCTTTTTCCCCGGCCCACATCTACCCTCGCTCTCTAGACATTCACACTGCCTGTTCATGTGCCCGGACACAAAAACTCACCGACCACCCAGTTAGTCCCTTTCGTCTGTGCTAGGAGTCCACATGCACCTCTGAGCCACGTTGACTTTTCATTATTCTTTTCGGTTACGACACCCGACCGCGTCCACCATTGAAAACCATGGGAAAGGAACAACGAAGCCCCGCCCAGAAACTCTACCCCTCCTCCCACGTGATCGGGAACGCACCTCAGAGCACTGCCCGCCACCTCGAACAGCTCATCAAACACATATTCACTATGGTCTGTGCTGCTGTCCAAATCCAGCTGTGAGCCACGTTGACTGTTCTTTTGCCCTCCATGGCTACCGCTTCAAATGTATTTCATGGAAACAACACTTCTTTCAATGTTATAGAAATTACTGCATCAGGTAACTGTTTGTTTCTATCAGTAGGGTTTTTCTGGAAAAATGTCATTGACAAAACTATTGTTCTCAAACTTCGCAACATGGCTGACTTTCAGCAACACTTCCACGCCCCTCGCTATGCTGTGAGCGCGGTGATTTATTTAAAAATGGCCTTTTGAAGGGGAGCTGTGAACACCTGTGACATTGCCTTCACATTGTTTTCCTTTTATTTCTGATACTGTCGAGCAGATCAGACACCCAGGCAAACAACACTGAATAATCAATAGCTGCAACTACTTTGCCCGCCCCAACTCCTCACCTGAGTCGGTTTCGTCTGTGTTCAGCAGTGTTTCCCAATCTCGGTCCTGGTGAACCCCTGTGGCTGCAGGGTTTTGTTCCAACCAGATTCCTAATCATTAATGCCGGTGAAACTCATCCGGAATAAATCGTTTTTTCAAACGCAGCCGTGTAGCAGATTAGCTGGATGTAATAATCCGAGATGGATGCACGCCCCCGCGCTGTGTGAAAAGCCAATGTATATTGAGTCTAGAAAACATGATCAGCAAGTCTTTGATAGGCTGCAACAAAATTATGAAAGAACGGGCGCATTTTTTTCACACAAGCTGTGTGGGTGGGTGTTAGTTAGTTAATTAGATACTCAAAGGATTTCAAGATTTAATATGCACAAGTGGTAACACTGCAAAAGCAGCCCAAACCAGAAAAGACGGCTGGCAAAAAGTGGCCGACAAATTAAACGCGTGTGCATTGTACTTACTGAAAGCAACGTTACGGATTTTGTAAATGTTTTTTTCCCTCTGCTTAAAAAACATTAAAAAAGCAATGTGATTATGTGGCGTATACTACGCTGCGGGTTGGTATGCAGCGTGTAAAACAGTATGTTTGCCGCGGACAATTTGCCTTTTACTTTAACACGAAGACAGTCACGAACAGTTGTGTGTTGCTCTCTCCAGAGTTCCATCTTTTCATTCACTTACTGGTATGCCTGCAGGAACATGTGCAGGGAGCGAGCGAGCGAGAGAGAGCGAGCGACACACACACACACACACACACACACACACGCGTGCGCGCGCGAGAGAGAGAGAGCGCTGGACACATAAGAATAATAATACTACATTACATTGATATACCAGTGTTATCAGTATTCAAAGCGCTATCCACACAGGGAGGAACCGGGAAGCAAACCCAAAACCTTCCACAGTCTCCGTACTGCAAAGCAGCAACACTACCACTGCGCTACAAAGCAGAGAAGGCAGCATTCAACACGATCATTCCTCAGCAGCTGCTGGAAAAGCTGAGCCTGCTGGGACTGAACACATACCTCTGTAACTGAATTCTGGACTTCCTAATTGAGAGACCTCAGTTAGTCAGGATTGGAAACAACATCTCCAGAACTACCACAATGAGCACTGGAGCCCCTCAAGGCTGTGTGCTCAGTCCATTACTGTTCACACTGCTGACTCATGACTGTGCAGCAACACACAGCTCTAGTCACATCATAAAATTTGCCGATGACACGACTGTGGTGGGTCTCATCAGCAACAACAATGAGTCAGCATACAGAGAGGAGGTGCAGCGGTTAACGGACTGGTGTAAAGCCAATAACCTGTCTCTGAATGTAGACAAAACAAAGGAGATGATTGTTGACTTTAGGAAGACTAAGAGTGACCATCTGCCACTGAACATTGATGGCTCAACTGTGGAGGTCGTCAATAGCACCAAATTCCTGGTTGTCCACCTGGCAGAGAACCTCACCTGGTCCTATAACACCAGCTCTTTAGCCAAGAAAGCCCAGCAGTGGCTCTACTTCCTGTGTAGGCTGAGGAAAGCCCATCTACCACCAGCTACTCTAACAACATTCTACAGAGGAACCATAGAGAGCATCCTGAGCAACTGCATCACTGTCTGGTTTGGAAATTGCACGGTCAGGGATCACAAAGCCCTACAACAGATAGTGAAGACAGCTGAGAAGATCATCGGTGTCTCTCTTACCTCTATCATGGACATTTAGTGCTGCTGCTTTGCAATAAGGAGACTAAGGAAGATTGCGGGTTTGCTTCCCAGTTCCTCCCTGTGTGGATAGCACTTTGAGTACTGAGAAAAGCGCTATATAAATGTAATGAATTATTATTATTATTATTTATACCACTCGCTGCATCCGCAAAGCCAGCAGAATTGTGAATGATCCAACACACCCCTCACAATCACTGTTTGCACTTCAGCCATTGAGAAAAGGGTACCGAAGCATTCGGGCCCTCACCACCAGAATGTGTGACAGTTTCTTCCCCCAAGCAGTCAGACTCCTGAACACTCATGGACCGGATTGATATCTGATATACTGAATGTGTTCTGTTCTGCAGTATCGCATGCACTTTGTTATATATTATGTGTCTTTATGTTATGTGTCGTGGATTCTTCGTTGTCCTGTGTTTTATGTAGCACCATGGTCCTGGAGGAATGTTGTTTCTTTCCATTGTATGCTGTACTACTGTATATGGATGAAATGACAATAAATACTCTTGAATCTTGAGTCTTGAATATAATTAGTAGAAAGTACGGTCTCTTCATATGTTATTGTATTGTAATAGTAATGTAGTATTGCATGTGTAATTTACAAGTGACAAATAAAATTTGATTTGAATTTTATGATAAATCCCTGAAGATGATTCCAAAGATAAGGTCAGATGACCGAGAGACAGAAAACAACAACATTTATTTATATAGCACATTTTATTTCATATAGCACATTTTCATATGACAGTGTAGCTCAAAGGGCTTTACAAAACGACAGAGAGAGAGTTACATGAAAATACAAGCACATAAGATTAGACAATAATACTAAAGAATAAGTAACAAAACAAAAGTAAGATCAGGAGGACAAAAAAACAAACAAAATCTGCAGGGGTTCCAAGGCCAAAAAACCACCCTGTCCCCACTGGACATTCTACCTAATCTAAATGTTCTTAAGTCAATCGTCTTCGTTTTCATGCGTCACATGATAGGATTTGATGAAGTTGGTCTCGTGGACAGCTGAGGCGCCCGCCTTCAATCCAACAACACAGGGGGCCTTGATCAGGTGATGGTGGTGCAGATCTCCACCACAGAAGGACTGGAAATAAAATAGCGGGGATTAATACAGATTGCGGACCTCTATAGAATATAATAATTCTACACCCATATAGTCTATTAGGAAAACAACTAAAATATAGTGATGAAAAAGCCACGTGAAAACAATGGGTTTTTAAGTTTTTAAAAATGTTCCACAGGACTAGCCTGGCAAATTTCTATTGATAAACTATTCCAGATATTAGGTGAATAACAGCAAAAGGCTGCTTCACCACTTCTTTTAAGTTTGGCTCTTGGAATTATAAGTAGACCTCCATTCAAAGATCTAATGTTACAACTTGGAGTGTAGGGGACAGGAATTCCAAATATAAGATGGAGCAAAATTATTTAAGGCTTCAGGAACCATTAGTAGTATTTTAAAGCCAATGCTGAATGACACGGGTAACCACTGTCATGACACTAAAACTATGCATGCATTTTCTATTCCTAGTTAAGATTCTGGCTGCTGCATTCTGCACGAGATGAAACATTTGATGTCTGTCTTAGGCGGACCACTTAAGAATACATTACAGTAATCTAGTCGACTAAAAACAAAAGCATGAACTAATTTTTCAGCGTCATGTAAAGTAATAAGGGGTCTAACTTTTGTTATATTCCTTAAAAAAATAACTCCACCAAAAAGGAACAGAAATATAGAAAGTGAAGGGGTCTGAATACATTTTTAATCCACTGCAACTACTGAACTGAACGTTGAGTGTATTTCACCTCCTTGAAGTTAAAGCTGTAAAAGGCTTCCACCTGAACTTATTAATATGTATATTCAGGTTTTTGGAAGCCCATAAAGAACGTTGTGAATATTGGCCCATTTATCTTGCTGAAACAGATGTGTTTTGAACTACAATGCCTATAAAAAATGTGAAAAGACAGCCTGTCAGAGGTGACAGCATTTGGAAGTACATTTAGAATTCTCTTCAGCGTATTTTTATCTTGAATTATGTGTTTGCTTTGCTGGCAATCGCCCATGATTTGCAGGAATACGTGATGGCCACCAACTTATCATGACATTACAGAGTGAAGTTTTGTGGCTTTGACACCCATTTTGGAATACTTTAAAATCAACCCTGAAAGCATGATGAGATTGTCATGTCTTCTTATGTTTTTTGTTTTTTTTTACAGTGAGACTCTTTATTTTTTAGAAACACTTTTCCCAACTGTGCCTGGCACATTATTTTCTCTAAAATTTCAGGCTTTTCTTTTTGCTCCTAATGTATCTTCACTGCTTGTTAGTAGCTGTTATCTGTTTTATCATTTTTTTCATAACTGTAGTGTATTCATATTCACTCTAAGAGCCAGTTAAAGTAGGCAGGCGCCCACATTGATTATGAAAAGTCATGGAGTGACACAATCTCTGTTGTGCCCCATGCAGCTCTGACATTTACTGCTTGTTGCCATCTCATTACTTACATGTTGTTGTTTTTTTGTAATCAAGTATTGAAATTTAAATAACAGATAGATAGATAGATAGATAGATAGATAGATAGATAGATAGATAGATAGATAGATAGATAGATAGATAGATAGATAGATAGATAGATACTTTATTAATCACATGGGAAATTCACATACTCCAGCAACAGCATACTGATAAAAAACAATATTAAATTAAAGAGTGATAAAAATGCAGGTATAACAGACAATAACTTTGTGTAATGTTACGTTTACCCCCCCCCCCCCCCCCAAGTGGAATTGAAGAGTCGTTTAGTGTGGGGGAGGAACGATCTCCTCAGTCAGTCAGTGGAGCAGGACAGTGACAGCAGTCTGTCGCTGAAGCTGCTCCTCTGTCTGGAGATGATACTGTTTAGTGGATGCTTTGGATTCTCCATGATTGACAGGAGCTTGCTCAGTGCCCGGTGCTCCGCCACAGATGTTAAACTGTCCAGCTCTGTGCCTACAATAGAGCCTACCTTCCTCACCAGTTTGTCCAGGCGTGAGGTGTCCCTCTTCTTTATGCTGCCTCCCCAGCACACCACCGCGTAGAAGAGGGCGCTCGCCACAACTGTCTGATAGAACATCTGCAGCATCTTATTGCAGATGTTGAAGGATGCCAGCCTTCTAAGGAAGTATAGTCGGCTCTGTCCTCTCTTGCACAGAGAATCAGTATTGGCAGTCCAGTCTAATTTATCATCCAGCTGCACTCCCAGGTATTTGTAGGTCTGCACCCTCTGCACACAGTCACCTCTGATGATCACTTTGTTTTGCTGGTGTTCAGGTGTAGGTGGTTTGAGTCGCAGCAATTAACAAAGTCCTTGATTAGGTTCCTATACTCCTCCTCCTGCCCACTAATAAGCAGTAGAAGCAATAATCACAAAAAACAGGTTTCTTGTAGAATAAACAGTCAAGAAAAGACAACGATAACAACTGTAATAATAGTAAAAATATTACCTCACCTATCCATAAACTTTAACTCTTTTAAAAACATAAAGGCAAAAACTGTCTGAACAAAACCTAGGAAAGAAACACAGCCCAATTTTCTGACTCCACTTACGTGAAATTTAAAAGAACAATGACAAGCACAGACCAGCCAGCTCCACAGAATTTCCACCAGAGCACATTTCTGCAGCTTCAGTTGTTGCCTCTGGGACTGTAGGGAGAAAGAAGATGATGCTCAGGATTTACAAAGCAGCCACAAGAAGTCAGGAGAGGGGATCGCGATTGTCGGGATTGTTTTTTTCTTACACTATTTTCACTGCTACATCAAAACCTCTCATTTGGATTGCAGTGTCCTGCATTTGCTCGTTCATGTGGCTTGAAATCAACAGTTTCAAATCAACAGGCAAACATCCCACAATAGGACAATCTTTACATTTCACTCTATATCTGCATCTAAAACTGATCCGTTTTTCAGATGTTGCTAATGTTTAGTGTGTGTCATCTTGTTGCCTGTCTTATTTCTATCTCTGCTTATTTCTTTCTGTGTTTGCTTAAATTAGAACATTAGAACACTCTAGACGAGAACAGGCCATTCAGCCCAACAAAGCTCGCCAGTCCTGTCCACTTATTTCTTCCAAAAAGACATCAAGTTGAGTTTTGAAAGTCTCTAAAGTCTTACTGTCTACCACACTACTTGGTCACTTATTCCAAGTGTCTATCGTTCTTTGTGTAAAGAAAAACTTCCTAAAGTTTGTGTTTTTGACAAACTCATTTTAATGTCACCATCTTGATCCACTGGACTGATTCCCTTTATAATTTTAAACACTTCAGTTATGTCACCTCTTAATCTTCTTTTGCTTAAACTGTAAAGGTTCAGCTCTTTTAATCTTTCCTCATAATTCAACCCCTGTAGCCCTGGAATCAGCCTAGTCGCTCTTCTCTGGTTTTTTAAAAAATCAATCATAAAATCAGACCCCCCTTATACGTTCGTTCAAAAATGCAACACTTAAATATTTTTTTAACATCTTCTTGCTTCCTCCAATCTCACACCATTTTCTCAAACATATTGAATTTTGTTGCAGCAACGGAGTTACCAATTTCTTTTGCCACTTCAACGACGTTTAAATTTAAAACCAGCTTCATATTGTCTTCTGATTGAACGCTCCATTGTAGATAAGGGATTCTCTTACGATAAAGGTTATGAGGGTGTGAGATACAAAAAACACAAAACAGTGCAAACATCGCTTCGGAATAGTTTGGGTATTACTGTGTGGTCACATAGGCACAATACATAGGGAAAAAAAAGGCAGTGTTGGTGTTTTTGGGTGGGTTTCAGAGTGTGCATTATTTATTTATGTCCATTGTCTATTCAATACAGTTATACCTTGAGATACGAGTTTAATTCATTCCGTGACTGAGCTCTTAAGTCAAACTTTTCCCCATTGAATGAATTGAAATGCCATTAATCCGTTCCAGACCCCCAAAAAACACTGCGATTTTTTTGTTACATGTTTTTAAATAAGAAAAATGTACTTATGAATAACGAATATTGTATAAAAACACAGTACAATAGAAAGTACTGCAATAAACTGGTTTTATTAAGTACAGTATAATGTACAGCATTTACCTTGGAGATCAGACGAGTTGAAGATGCTGACGGAGGTGGTGGAGAAAGGCTGAACTGAATAACTGAATGTATTTCACTGATTTTTGCCCTTTTCGCCGCACCTTCCTCACTTTCATCTGCAGGGGTTTTCGATAAAAACCTGTCCAATGAGGTCTGTTTCATCCTCCCTTTCAGAATGTTTCTAAAATACGTTATGCAAGTGTCATTAAATAGCGCCGTTGCGCGCCCAGTTGAAACTTTTTCTGGGTGTTTCTGTTGAATATAGTCTGAAAGTTTCCTCCACATTCCCAACATTTCCTTTATTTCCCTTGTAGAGCTAACTTTCTCCTCCTCCTCCGCATCACTTATTTTCTGCAGAACCTCCGTGTACTGCTGCGTATGTAGCTCCTTTAGCTCCTCTGTTGTCAGTTCCTCAGAGTGCTCCTCGATGAGCTCGTTGATGTCACCTTCAAGCAAGGGTGTCCCAAAATTCACGCAAGAAGTAATTTTGATAGAGAACACAGGTTTTTAATTAAAAATTGTACGTTTTTAATTGATTCATAAAGTATACAGTATAGGGTTATGTATGGAATAGCATATCGGGTAAATGGCCTCCACGGCTTTGCTGGCACATACGCACTCTTTTGTCGAAATATTCCATGACCGTTTTGCATAAATGTGGCTGAATTTCGTTGATACAGCACTCAATTTCCTCCTTCAAGGTGTGGGTGGTTGTGGGCTTGATGGCATAAACCTTAGACTTCAAAAAACCCCAAAGAACAAAGTCCAACGGCGTTAAATCGCATGATCTGGGTGGCCAATTCTGATCACCAAAACGGGAAATTACACGACCAGGAATTGACTCATGTAGTAATTGAATTGTTTCTCGGGCTGTATGGCATGTGGCACCATCTTGTTGAAACCACATGTCGTCCACATCCGTATCTTGCAATTTAGGCACAAAAAGCTGGATTATCATGTCGCGATAGCGAGCACCATTAACTGTTATTGCCTGACCAGCCGCATTTTCGAAGAAGAATGGTCCGATGATGCCTCCAGCCCAGAATCCGCACCAAACAGTGACATGTTGTGGATGCATTTGTTTCTTAACAATGCGTTGTTCTTTCATGTAGCGCTCCATTTTTAATGAACTGTGAGCTGTCACGCTTTTGTTTTCATTGGCAACACTTTACCACACAAATGGCGCCAAATTCAAATCTTGCATGAATTTTGGGACACCCTCTACAATCTCCTGAACCACTGCCGCTTCGGGTTCAAGTCTTTCAAATTCCATTTCAGACACAACCTCAGGCCACAGCTTCTTCCACGCAAAGGTCAAGGTCCTCTTTGTAACACCCTGCCAGGCTAAATCGATAATTCTGAGGCATATCACAATGTTATAGTGGTCCTTCCAGAACTCTCGGAGGGTGAGGTTTGTGCTCTCCGTCACCTCAAAGCAGCGGCAGAACAGGGGCTTGGTGAAGAGCTTTTTAAAATTAGAAATCACCGGCTGGTCCATGGGCTACAGGATAGAGGTGGTGTTGGGTGGAAGGTAGAGAACCTTTATATACCTGAACTCTTCGAGGATGTCATTTTCAAGGTTTGGTGGGTGAGCAGGCGCATTGTCCAGGACGAGAAATGCTTGCAGAGGTAGGTTATTTTCCTGGAGATATTTTTTAACGTCCGGACCAAAGACCAAATTCACCCACTCCACAACGAACTGCCTGGTGACCCACGCCCTCGGATTTGCCCTCCACATAATCTGCACTTTTTCTTTCATAATCTTTTGTGACTTAAAGGCTCTGGGGTTTTCCGAATGATAAACCAGCAGCAGCTTAATCTTGCAGTCGCCGCTCGCATTGGCGCACAGTGCGAAGGTTAGCCTGTCCTTCATGGGTTTGTGGCCTGGCATCCTCTTCTCCTTTGGTGTTATATAAGTCCTCCTTGGCATCTTCTTCCAGAAGAGTCCTGTCTCATCACAGTTGAAGACTTGTTGGGGGATGTATCCTTCAGCTGCTATAATTCCTGCAAAAATTTTGAAGTAATCCTCCGCTGCCTTCATATCCACGCTCGGTGCCTCACCATGCCTGACAACGGAGTGAATGCCGGTCCTCTTTCTAAAATTCTCAAACCAGCCCCGACTGGCTTTAAACGGCTTGCCCGATGCCTCATCTGTCGAAGTGCCTGGGGTCTGCTGCTGCAAACCAGCGTAAATCGCTCCGGACTTCTCGCAGGTTATAGCCTCCGTCACAGTATCTCCTGCAAGCTGCTTCTCTGTTTACAACACAATTAGCAGCTTCTCCATATTTTCATGGATAGATGTCCGCTGTTTAGAAATTATTTTAACACCCTTGGCTGGCGTTATAGCCTTTATCGACTTCTTCTGCTTCAGTATGGTGCAGATTGTAGAAGTGCTACGCTTGTACTGCTTCACCAAATCGACTACATGCACACCTTGCTCATGTTTTTCTATAATTTCTTTCTTTAATTCAATGCACATCATCTGCTTCTTCTTCTCTGCACTGTCCTTCCCACTCACTTTCTTCTGACCCATAGTTGGAAAAACAAAGTTTTGCAAAATACATGCAAGCACAAATGCGAGCACAACACTGAAGCTTCCACTGTGAGCTAACTGCTTAAAGTGAACGAGTGAGACACGGGATGTTGTGGCGTTCACTGTGGTGAGCTGCACGAACTAGTGGTGGGGTGGGGTGTCTGAAGCTGGCTCGTAACCCAAATTTTAGCTCTCAACTCAAAGCAAAAAATCGGCAAAAAGACTGCTCGTATCTCAAAAAACTCGTTAGTTGGGACACTCGAAAGTCAAGGTATCACTGTACATCCTTTGTCATTTTTGTAATTGAACTGCTGTGTGTGTCAGTGTCTGTGTATGTGAGTGTGCGCAATGCTGAGTCAAGGCTGGGTGTGCTCCTGGGGTCCAGCTAAATAAAATAAACAAATCACCTTTGAAGGACCCTGTCACTCTAACCACGTCATGGCTGCTACACAAGTGAAAAACCCATTGATCACTGCCGCCGAGAATCCCAGCAGTGTAAGATTGCAAAATGAAGCTTATTGAGTTGCAGTGAAGATAGAAATATCAGATTTTCACTGATGAAATAAGGATGCCTTTGCAACTATCATGCCTATTTTATAGAGATTGGGAGAGATGAGAGGTCCAATATGAAAAAATAACAAAACTGTGAGGAAGGAAAGAGATATTAATGTGAAAGACAGTCAAGAGAAGATTAGACAACCACAAATCCAAAAACTAGAGGTCAAACCACAAAATGTATGCAAAAAAGTACCTGGGATGCCTACTTGGTACAAAGGACAGGTGGAATCAGTGGACAGACACATGGCAAAATGGTGCGTGACTTCAAAGACATATGATATTCTATATGGTGTCCCACAAGGATTTCTCCGGGGTCCGCTGCTATTTTCGATCTCCATGCTTTCGTTACGTCCGATTATCTCAAGGCAGAACGTGAACTACCACAGCTACTGCATGCTGGTGACACACAACCGTATTTATCAATAGCGCCTGATGACCCCAAATCTTTCGGCTCACTCACCCCAATGTCTTACTTATGTTTCTGAGTGGATGAGTAGTAATTATCTCAAACTAAATAAGGAGAAATCGGAAATCTTAGTGATTAGTAAAAATGGATATAGTGAAGGTATTAGAAATAAACTTAATCCATTAGGTTTAAAAGTCAAGACAGAGGTAAAGAATTTAGGGGTAATTATTGACTCTGACCCGGATTTTAAATCACATATTGATTAGATCACTAGGGCAGCATTTTTTCGTTAAAGAAACACACTGCACAACAAAGTTTTTGCTTCTTGAACACTGTTGGGTGTTTCTTATAGATTTTTGGGTGCTGATCACAAATATCACATCAACATTTACCCATCACATACCATTTCAGTTTTGTCATGATTTTTTCTTTATATTTGTATCCAAACATTTTCGCTCCCCTAAGTGACTTATCAACAACGTTTTGTGCAGCCTGGGCATGTCCAGCCATGGAATCAGGCCGTGTTGGAAGCTGTTCTGTGGAAGTTGACATCCTGGGCAGGTCTGAACGAGCTTGACGCTGTCTCAGCATGCAATAAAGGTGGCTTGCATACACCGATCCTGCTCATTTGGTTAATATAGATAGTCGGTGTGTATGTATAGTATCAGTATAGTAAAGTATAGTATCTGTAGCAATATAACAGTAAGTTATCTCTCGTATGTCTCGTCAATGTTGTAACAGCCGCGATACATTTTTCTATATCTGTGGCGAATATACACTTGCGCCTCAGAGATGTTGGATGACTGCTCTTGTGAAGAAAGCTTATCATCTGTATTTTGGCTGTAAAATTGGTGATCAAGACAAGGAATGGGCGCCTCACATTTGTTGTGCGACATGTGCTATCAGTCTGAGAGCCTGGCTCAGAGACACTCGAAAGATGATGCCGTTTGCTGTTCCGATGATATGGCAAGAACAGAAAGACCATGTGATGGACCGTTACTTCTGTTTGACTAATGTGTCTGGTTTCTCTGCCAAAAACAAGAAGTCAATTGAATATCCTAATCTGCCTTCAGCAATGAGACCCGTGCCACATGACAACAGTCTTTCAATTCCGAAACCACCAGAGGATTGGACCTGAGATGAATCAGATGAAGAAACTGCAATGCAGGGTACTGACAGTGACATTGACCTGGATTTTGAACAGTGCTCATCAGGCGAGCCAAATCTATTAACACAATCAGAATTGAACGATTTGGTCAGAGATTTGGGTCTGTCAAAAGCAAAAGCCGAGCTGCTGGGTTCGACACTGCAGGAATGGAGTTTGTAGTCACCAGGTACGAAAATTTCTGTGTTTCGAGGCCGACAACATGATATAACCAAATTTTTTGCACAAGTCGCCAGTCTCTGTTTCTGTTGTGACATTGAAGGATTGTTCTAGGCCTTGGGTTGTGATCACAACCCGGAAGAGTGGCGTCTCTTCATTGATTCGTCAATGTTAAGCCTGAAAGCTGTTCTGCTACACAATGGCAACGTTTATCCTTCAGTACCTGTTGGCTATGCAGCACACATGAAAGAAACGTATGAGAATATGGAACTGTTGCTGAAGCACGTCCAGTATAGCAGGTACAACTGGGATATCTGTGGAGATCTTAAAGTCGTTGCTCTGTTGCTAGGACTGCAGCTCGGCTATAAAAAGTACTGTTGTTTCATCTGTGAATGGGACAGCCATGCCAAAGAGTCACACTATTCTCGACAGAACTGGCCACTCCATAAAAAGTTAGTTCCAGGACAGAGAAATGTGGCACATGAATCGCTTGTCAACTTGGCAAAGATATTTTTTTTTGCCTTCTCTTCACATAAAACTGGGACTCGTGAAGAATTTCTTGAAAGCGCTGAACAAGGAAGGCGTCGGTTTTATTTATTTAAGACAGATGTTCTCAAGAATAACTGACGCCAAGATCAAACAGGGCATTTTTGTTGGCCCCCAGATCAGACATGTTATGAGTGACAAGTGGTTTGAAGATCTGTTAGTTGAGCCGGAAAAAATTGCCTGGAAAGCCTTCAAAGACGTTGTTGACAATTTTCCGGGCAATTACAGAGCCCCAAACTCCATTCAGCTGGTAGACAAACTTCTCAAAGCATACAAGACAATGAAGTGCAACATGTCACTCAAGATTCATTTCCTCCACTCACACTTGGACTTCTTCCCCGCAAATCTCGGTGCTGTCAGTGACGAACACGGTGAAAGATTTCACCAGGACATTGCTACGATGGAGAAACGATACCAGGGCAACTGGAATCTGTCAATGCTTTCTGACTACTGTTGGACACTGCAACGTGATGCACCAGACATTGAATACAAAAGAAAATCAGCAGCAAAACACTTTTAATTCTGTTGAATTTAATAGCTTATGCGAAACATAAACATGACTAAATACGTTATTGTCAGTAAACATATAAATGTCTATTTCTCAGAGATCCTACATGATGCAGTAAAATCAAAACTATATTTGTACATACCCAGGAAGTACCTGTCACAATCAGCAAAAACTTTTCAGGAAGCAAGACTTTTCAAAAGAATTGTTGTGCAGTGATTGCAAAAGTTAAGATCCCTTATAACTTTGCATAATTCTGAAAAATTTCTGTCGTCTAGATTACTGTAATGCACTCCTCTCAGGACCACCTAAGAAAGACATCAATCATTTACAATGAGTACAGAATGCAGCTGCCAGAATGTTAACTAGGAAAAGAAAATCTGAGCACATCACACCAGTTTTGATGTCACTACACTGGTTACCTGTGTCATTTAGAGTTGACTTTAAAATACTGCTTATGGTTTACAAAGCCTTAAATAATCTACTCCATCTTATATTTCAGAATGCCTGTCACCTTACACTCCAAATCATAACCTTAGATTATCAAATGAGTGTCTGCTTATAATTCTAAGAGCTAAACTTAAAAGAAGTGGTGAGACGGCCTTCTGCTGTTATGCACCTAAAATCTAGAATAGCCTGCCAATAGGAATTTGCCAGGCTAATACGGTGGAGAACTTTTAAAAACAGCTAAAAACCCATAACTTTAATATGGCTTTCTCATAGCTTCATTTTAGTGTAACCCTGATATTCTGTATATGCACTGAATTACTGTTTTTATCATATCTCCACAATCTGTACTAACCCCTACTTTCTCTGCTTTTCTTTTTCCAGTTCACGGTGATGGTGATCTGCGCCCCCACCACCTAATCAAAGCACCGTGCAGTCCCTACATTGATGGATTGAAGGCCAGAGGTCCACATGACCATCATCATCATCTAATTCTTCCATGTGAAGCCTGAAAACCATGAGGACTGATTGAGATCATTGATGTTAGGTAGAGTGACCAGTGGGGGGCTGGGTGGTCTCGTAGCCTCTGATCCACTGCAGATTTTCTTTTTTTCTTCAGCTGTCTGTAGTTTTTTTTTGTTTTGCTTCTTCTGTCCTTCCTGGCTATCAGAACATACTCTATTTTTTTATTAATCAGTATTGCCTAATCTTATTTTTATATTTTTTTCTTTCTTCATCTTGTAAAGCACTTTGAGCTCCATTATTTGTATGGAAACATGCTATAGAAGTTGTCACAAAAACGAGACATACTCTGATAAAGGTTTGGAGCAGCCACCCATATAATTTGTTCTCCTGGCTGCAAAATTGCGTTCTTTTGAAAACAGCACTGATGTGCTCACAACAGAGTCCAAGACAAGACTGAGGAAATAGGGAAAAGGGGCAGGCTTTTAAAGGGGAAGACAGGAAGTGAGGTCATAAGGATCGGGCCCATGTTCTTCAGCCATTGGTTCGAGCCTGCACGTGACATCACAGGGGCCGGAGCCGGCAAGGTATTCTTCCATAGGCTCGGTCCCGGAAGTGACGTCAAGAGAGCCAGATGGAATCTCCCGGGAATGGTCTACAGGAAAGGGAGAAAAAGAGTCAGTGCACTCTGCCACATCCCGGCATGCCTCAGAACTGCCTTCACTCAAGCCCTTTAGTTGCCTCCCATGCGTGCGTGTGTGACAAAATAAATGTTGTTGCTGTTGCTATTTATATCATTATTTAGCACATCGGCATACTTTACTTGGTGGTCCAAGCTTTTGATTTATCAACCCAGGATGCCGGCCCATGTCTGCCATTCATTACAATGGATTGGAAAACTGCACAGTTAAAAAGGTGCATGGAAGGAAAAAAAGATGGTACAGAAATGAGGACATGGAGATGGATGTGTGGAATAAACATAATTGATAAAATCAGGAGTGGTAGAGTCAGAGTTACAGTTAAATTTAGGGAAATCTCTAATAAAGTACAGGAAAGAAGGTTAAAGTGGTATGGTCATGTAAAGAGAAAACAGGGAACAATGTGTGGAGAAGAAACAAGGATATGGAGGTGACAGGATGGAGAAGTGGACAGCCAAATAAGAATAAGATGGACTGTATGAAGGGGAAATATAAGGCAAAAACGGGTATCGGGTGAGGAAGTGTATAACAGATGTGTTGGATATAGTGATTTGAAAGTGGGGACAGCTTTAGAAGACAATAGGTTTTTAAGTACGGAGACTCTGAATGTCTGTATTGTTTTTGAATTTAAAAATTATTGAACAGAATAATTTATTTGATGTGTCTCCCCCAACACCATTTCGCCTTTTGTGGGTGCCGCTATTTTGTGTCTTGTGGTTATCACTATGATGCATTGAAGTCAATGGCAATGGGTAAACTGATCTCATTTTGAATGGATTATGTGATCTTGAAGGGCTTGCGAAACATCTGACCTGTATGCTGGAATGATGCAAAATGAAATGTAAGGCAGCAGTGCTGACAACTGTGCCACTGTGTCACTCCGAGATAAAGCTCATAGTCCACATTCAGTTTCAGACAGTTTCTGAGTATTGCACTGTTACATTCTTGGCTGTTGTCACCCAAAACTGTGTGTCAATGGGAGTCTTCCATGAGATGAGAGAACAGGTCTGGTGCCATGTGATGACAGTCCATTTTCTGTCATTTGATGTCTTTTGTCACCCTAATGACTAATGGTAAAGTTCTCTAGGCAGATCCCTGGACATGCTGGGCATGCACCGGATTCCTGTTCTTTTTTGTCTAGTGTGACACATGTGCGTCTGAGGTAGGCCTTCCGGGCTCATGTGAGGTAAGCGCTATCACTCTGGGACACGAGAAGGGCACGGTCACTGATGGTAACATCTCCATTTTCTCCGTCAGCCCTGAGGAATCGCCCAGCCCACGGATGGAAACTGACTCCGCCCCTCTGCTATAAAAGAGAGAGAGTGAGAGAGAGAGAGAGAGAGAGAGAGACGCTCCCGGCATGGAGAGAGCAGACTGATGACTGGAGCTCCAACCTGAAACTGAAGTACCACAGAAAAAGATCAACAAAGCCTCTAATGTCATTATTTTGTTAACCTGTTTTTCATTTTTGCTTTATTGAATAACATCATTGAGACGCCTGTTTTGGTTAAGGACTGTGTGAATATTAAAAGGGGCGACCCAACACTTCCTCCGTGACCAGTGTACTCCCTCGGTTGACACTAGAAATTGTACATTATATGCTACAGAAGTGTTGTTAATAATAAAAAGTGAAGGCAAATCATATCTCAATTCTTCTCTTGGAATGTTATCAGCTTAAGACTTAAGAAATACTGCTGTCTACATTTTAACTCGACACACTGCTGCTTTTCTCGAGAATCTACTGCCACGATGTGCACTCTGTCACATCTAAATGTTTTTCCAGGTGACTAATTTATAGGATACAGAGCTTGAAATGTACACCACAGCACCCGCCGTAATGCAGTCTGGATCCTACTGTAACTGGTCTGAGAAACTCCAGTTTTGGGAGATTTATGGGCTTAATTCCTGAACCTTCTAGACCTAAAAACATGTTACTTTATCATGAGTCAAGACAGGAGGAATGGGCCTGTGGAGCAGAGGCAGGGAAAATGAAATGGCCTTTACCTCAGTGCCTTAGAATCATCATAAAATCCAGCAGTAATGAAACATTTCTCACTGATAGCTGGATTTCTAAATAAGAAACTAGGATTTTGCCAGCTACCGGCAATTTTGTTATTTTAATACCAAACCGTGGATTCAGAAAGTATTCAGACCCCTTCACTTTCTGCACACATTGTTGTGCTGTAGATTTATTCCTAAATGGATACTTTTTCCATACGTGCCCATCAATCAACACTAAATATCCCATAATGATAAAGAGAAAAAATCTTTTCAGAAAGATTTGAAAATATATTTAATTACATTTATTAAAAATTAAAATCACTTATATGAATACTATGGTCATCCACAGGAATAACCGGCTCAAAAGATAATTAATTTTTGGGGTGCCAACCTGGCCGTCCTCATTTACTGCTAAGTCCAAACAAACATGGAGGTTAAGAAAACAAAACTATCGCCACAGGAATAAAGTGGCTGGAATTATTCTGGCTTTCTTGTCAGACTTCAGAAAGTCACAGAACACTCCTTAGCTCTAGAGGGTCACTCTAGGTAGAAGTGACGCCTACTTCAGGGTGGTCGAGGACTTATAGTCCAGGGAGCTGATGGGGTGGAGTCAGTTGCCCTCACTGGGCGGTTTCTCTGTACTGTGGAGGAGGAAAAGGACAAGTTAGTTAGTTAGTGACAGCACCCCCTCTCAGCCTGGAGGTGGTATCACATACCTGGGAAGAACTTGGAGGATGGTCCTCTGGAGCGCATGCGTGACAATACTGACAAGGCCTTTAATTCAGTACTTTGCAGAAGCCCCTTTGACAGTAGCTTTGAGTCTTCTTGGGTGAGTCTTTACGTGCTTTGCACACCTGGATTGGGGCAGTTTATGCCAATCTTCTTGACAGATCTTCTCAAGTTGCATTAGCATGGATGGGAAGTGTTTGCAATCTTTCATCTTCAGGGCTCTTCTCACATGTCCTGAGGGTTTTTTTAAGTCTGGGCTTTGACTGGGCCACACAAGGATAGTCAAGACTCGTCTCAAAGCTACTCCACGGTTGTCTTGGCTGTATGGTTGGGAACATTGTGGTGCTGAAAGGTGAACAATTGCCCCATTCTGAGGTCGCATGCACTCTTGTGAATTTCCCCTTGGGATTAATAAAGTATCTATCTATCTATCTATCTATCTATCTATCTATCTATCTATCTATCTATCTATCTATCTATCTATCTATCTATCTATCTATCTATCTATCTATCTATCTATCTCTGAAGCAGGATTTCACCAAGTGTATTGACTGCATTCATCCTTCCCTCAATTCCAGCCAGTCTTTCTTTCCCCCAGCATCATGCTGTCACCACCATCTGACCAGTCTCTCTGGCCCTGTCACTGAGAATCATACCCATAGCATGATGCTACCACCATCATTCTTTACCGTAGAGATGGTATTTGGCAGGTGATGAGCAGCGCCTGGTGTTCTTGGAGTTTTGCACAAGGAGTAAAACCTGTGTCTCATCAGAGCAGAGAATTGTTTCCTTCATACTTTTAGAGTTCTTTAAACGCTGTTTGGCAAACTCCACGATCAGTGCTTGATCGATGGAGTGCTACTGTAATGGCTGTCAGCCTTAGGACAGGTTCTTTCATTTCAGAGGAGGACTTCTTATGTTGTGTTATAATGACCAGTGGGTTCTTGATCACCACCTAACCAAGACCCAGTTAATCAGTTGGGCCAGACACTAGGAAGATTCCTGGCGCTTCCATACTTTTTCCATTTAACTATTACACAGGCCACTCTTTTCCTGGGAAAGCTCAAAGCTTTAGAAATGTTTTTTATACTCATGTTCAAGTTAATTCCTCACCCAATTTTGATAGTGGAGGCCCACAGAGAGTTCCTTGGAGTTCATGGCTTAGTTTTTGTCCTCAAATGCAATGTGAATTGTGGAACCTTATATACACAGGTATGCATGTGCCAATCAATTCAATTTGCTAGTTGTAGACTCATGTCAATGAGAATTTCCGCAAAGGACTTCTAAAACTTAGATGGAGTGACTATTAAGTTAATTCACCTCCCTGACTCTTCATGACTGGTTACTAAGCTGTCCTTAATATTCAGCTCTAGGAAAAGTCCTGCTTCTTCCAATTTCTTCTTTTTCACGATTTCTGAGGCCACTGTGCTCCTGGGAACCCTCATCACTATAGAAATGGTTTAATGTTCTTTTTCTGATCTGTGTCTTGCCACGGTTTGATCACAGAGGTCTTCAGAGAGTTCCCTGAACATCATGGTTTGGTGTTTGTCCTTCGATGCAGTGTGAATTGTGAGGATAGTCAGACTTGTCTCAAAGCCACTCCATGGTTGTCTTGGCTATATGGTTGGGAACATTGTGGTGCTGAAAGGTGAACCATTGCCCCATTCTGAGGTTGCATGCACTCTGGAGGTCGATTTTGCCAAAGACCTTTGTGTTTTTCATTGCATTCATCCTTCCCTCAATTCCAGCCAGTCTTTCTTTCCCCCAGCATCATGCTGACACCACCATCTGACCAGTCTCTCGGGCTCTGTCACTGAGAATCATACCCATAGCATGAGGCTTCCACCATCATTCTTTACTGTAGAGATGATATTTGGCAGGTAACTGTGAGGTCTTAAAGACACGTGTGCCAATCCTGGAAAGTTGATT
Organism: Erpetoichthys calabaricus; assembly: GCF_900747795.2. Taxonomy (NCBI): domain Eukaryota; kingdom Metazoa; phylum Chordata; class Cladistia; order Polypteriformes; family Polypteridae; genus Erpetoichthys; species Erpetoichthys calabaricus. The sequence continues at coordinate 5,604,304 of NC_041394.2, forward strand.
CAGTTCATCTGGACATAGTTCTTTTCCAGGGAGATACGTTGCATCACTCATCCAAGTGACTTCCTCAGTCTCAGTTGACTGCAGGTTTCTCCATCCTTATAAACAGTACCTTTGCATAATGACACAAACTAGCACCATTGACTAACAATGGGCTGTGTGATCAATGATATGCAAATTGTCCATTGATCAATGGCCATGAGTACCATTCACAGAGAGTTGGGGAATGGCTGCAATCACAGCACTGTAAGATGGTGAAAGATGTACCCTTAGGCCCCCTCCACGGTTCAGTGATGGTCGTTCCTTTTTCACGTAAATGGGCCCCTTGACTGATTGCTCAGACCAGCGTTCCTCCCTGTCCAGGATGTGCACATCTTCATCCCTGAAAGAGTGACCACTGTCCTGTAGGTGTAAATAGACTGCGGAGTCTTGGACTGACAAGGTAGCTCTTCTGTGTTGAGCCATCCGCTTTACCAGTGGTTGTTTGGTTTCCCCGATGTATAATTCATGACAATCCTCTTGGCACTTACCTGCATAAACTATATTACTCTGTCTGGGCACCCAGTCCTTGGGGTGGACCAGTTCCCGAGATGCACATACTGAGGTCTGTCTTTAAGATAGTCCACGATCCATGCCACCATTTATGAATCTACTCCCATCTCTGTCAGCTTGTCCCTAAGGAGCAGAGGTTGGATTGTGTTGAAGGCGCTAGAGAAGTCTAGAAATATAATTCTTACAGCACCATTGCTTCTGTCCAAGTGGAAGAGGGATCGGTGTACCACATAGATGATGGCATCCTCTGCTCCCACCTTCTCCTGATATGCGAACTGCAGAGGGTTGAGGGCGTGGTGGACCTGTGGCCTCAGGTGGTGAAGCAGCAGCCTTTCCATGGTCTTCATCACATGTGACGTCAGAGCAACAGGCCGGAAGTCATTCAGCTCACTAGGACGTGAAACCTTTGGGACTGGGGTGATGCAAGATGTTCCCCGATTCAAGATGCATTCCCCGAGCCCCCCTAAACCCCCCCCCCCCCCGCAACATGCTGATGGCACCCAGCTAAGGTTTTGCCGTGGACTATGCATGGAATGCAGCAATGCATGCGTACAGCATTGTATCCAAAGTCAGCACAGCACAGTGGCATGCCAGCTCCGCCCCCTTAATATATATGGCTATGCGCCTAACAATGAATGGGTACTGGAAAGGACAGCCAGTCTGGCACTCATTAACCCTTTCGGACCTGGATTTTCTGTTTTTATGGGAAAAATTATTTTATGAGATATTCTACCTTTGGGGTGTCTAGGAAGCTCAAAAAAATATCATTATTATTGTACAATAGCTGGCAAATATCTTCTTGAGATCAATAAAATTGAAAGTGGAGCTACTTACTATGTGGTGCACACCGTCTGGAAGCGTCCATTTTTACTTCTGTATTTCGCAGACTGTATTCCATCTGGCAGCACCCAAAGCAACAGCCGCCTCTCTCCAGTCTGCGCTAATAGTAGCACACCCTGTGGCTGCAAACACACCTGTGATTTACAGAAACGGCTGCATATACTGTACTAGTAAAAGGCTGTCAGGGCTGAAAGGGTTAACACACCTTTGCAGTGAGGGCCTGGTAATGCCATCCTGATCTCTCTGTGAGGTACCCATGAGTACAATACAATACACAATACAATTTATTTTTGTATAGCCCAAAATCACACAGGAAGTGCCACAATGGACTTTAACAGGCCCTGCCTCTTGACAGCCCCCCAGTCTTGACTCTCTAAGAACACAAGGAAAAACTCCCAAAAAAAACCCTTGTAGGGAAAAAATGGAAGAAACCTTGGGAAAGGCAGTTCAAAGAGAGACCCCTTTCCAGGTAGGTTGGGCGTGCAGTGGGTGTCCAAAAAGAAGAAGGTCAATACAATACGAATACACAGAACAGAACAAATCCTCACACAGAGTCATGGGTAAAATAAAATAAACTGTTTATTTTTCTTCAGCTGGAGGGCACGTCTTCCCCGTAATCACTCCAGCCACAAGCACAGTACAGTATACCAAGCACCTTCTTCTCTCACCACCACTCCTCCTCAGCAAGCTTTGTCCTCCACCTCCCGACTCTGGCTGCTGAGTGGTGGTCACTGGTTCCCTTTTATTGGGTACCCGAAAGTGCTCCAGGTGCTTGATTGTCGACTTCCAGCTGCACTTCCGGGTAAGGCAAAACCAGTGCCCAAAAGAGGCCAGCAGCTCCTGCTGCATCACCCCCTGGTGGCACCTGCGGAACCCCAAAGAGCTGCACAGAACTCCAACCCCCATGAAGCCCTGGGGGAGTCAGAGGCACCACTGCAACCCAGGGAGGCTGCTATCTAGTGTCCAGGAGGAGATACTGGGCTTCCCACCCTTGTATCCCCTTGGCAGATGTGGTGAAGGGGCATCCCAGCCAGGCATGGACCCCGGCCATCCGTCACACAGTGTAAAAAATTACAAGTACGGTGCAGAATTTAACAGTAGATGATATCACATAATATGATTTGGATTTGTTTAGAGTCCTGGAGACCTCAGCCATCAAGCTGCCTCCCTCATTTGGCCATTCCACAGCTGAGTCAGTGCTGGGCCAGCCAATCCCACGATTCCTGCGATCCTCTATCAGGGATGAGTTTACCTTAGGCAGGCAAAACAACTTGGCAGATGGGCCGTGGAACCAAGTGTCACATTTGAGTACCGAGATGAGAAACAGTGCCATACTGTGGCTTTAAAGGTCATCCTTTACCTTGAGTCTGACAAGAAGAATGCGTGCCTAATTCAAAGATGAGAAGGGGGGACATCTCCTCTTGAGGGTAGTCAGCTACCACCATTGTTCAGACAGGCCCTGAGGATATTGGAGAATTTATTTTACTCCCCAAGATGTTATTTGGTTACCTTCTTATAGTCTAATGAAACTATTTTATATTAGTATTTTGAACTCCAGTGTCAAGGGCAGCACTGTGGTGCAGTGGTAGTGCTGCTGCCTCGCAGTAAGGAGACCTGGGTTTACTTCCCGGGTCCTCCCTGCGTGGAGTTTGCATGTCTGCGTGGTTTTCCTGTGGGTGCTCCGGTTTCCTCCCACAGTCCAAAAACATGTAGGTTAGGTGCATCGGCAATCCTAAATTGTCCCTAGTGTGTGCTTCGTGTGTGTGCGTGTGTGTCCTGCGGTGGGCTGGCTCCCCGCCCCGGGGTTTGTTCCTGCCTTGCGCCCTGTGCTGTCTGGGATTGCCTCCAGCAAACCCCCGTGACCTTTGTGTTAGGATATAGTGGGTTGGAAAATGACTGACTAACTGACTCCAGTGTCAGTGTTTTTGGGGTGAGGGACCGCAGTTGAGCTCCCCTTTTGATCCGCGATGTACTATTTCATTTTCCACTGAAGCTTCCAGGTTTTAAGCATCTTGACAAAGAAAGTTTTATACTGTAATTATACAAAACGCCATAGCATAGCCTTTAATATTCAGGAAACATGCTGAGGGATAGTAACATATTAATTACTTATAATTATATCTTGGTCTCAAGGATTGAAAGTCATGTTAGCCTCCAAACGTTATAGTTTTCCTAAATAATTACTATGTGTGGGTACCCGAAAGGAAGGGAAGGCAAAACAAATAAAGAGATGTAGCCCGAGATGTTTGCATTCAATCTGTTAATTAATGTTTACATTATACAGCACAAAACACTATATAACGTACGGTACTGAAATACAAAATGTCACAAAATAAAGTGGTAAGCTGCTGCAAATAAAACTCAGTTAAAACATTTTCAGACTGCCAATTGAAATCTAAAAATGTCCTGAGATTACTTTGGGTCAACCTAAGATCTCAATCCCCCCCCAAAAAAACAACAACCCCATTCTTCTCTTCAGGGATTCTAGTGTTAAGTCCATTTTGCACCTCCTGGCTCAGGAAGCCTGGTCCTCTGAAGTGATGTCGAGTCACCTCTGATTTACACCTTTGTTACCGGATGACATCCAGGCAGGTCCTGGAACAAGATGGAGTTCAGTCACTTAGTTTGGAACGAAAGGGGGGATTTTTTTTTTTGCCGCTGGATGCCTGCATCCCTATTAAATCTGCAAATGGGGAATGCCCACTTTGTCCTACACCTCAGAGAAGCAGTTTTAGATATGAAAGGCCTGGCATGCTAATGTCCATCGGGTCACAAACAGTCGGATTTGACTAAACAATTAACCAAACAAAAGTCGGAGCGACTCTCTGTGAGAAGTCAAATCAAAGCTGCATGTCGGTAAGCGGCACAATGACGGGCTCTGAAATCATTTGAGATCAGAAGCTCCGCTTTGATGAAACACAAATCAAACTCACAGATGCTCAAACCTCATTGAGATGCAGACAATTGCACCAGAGGAGTTTCCGTGAAGTATTGACTGCATCGAGAGACAGACCCACTTTTTACATCTTTCCTACATTTTATTTTTAGTGTTCAATGATTGAGAAAGCACATACGACTACATGGCTTTAAAGTGCAAAACGCCATGGAGGGTGTAGCACCCCTGAGCTGAAGCATTGAACGTCAAATGCATTTCTGATATTTCTTTCTGATGTGGCTTTCATGTTCAGGCATATCCCAATTGTTATTGTCGCACTAGCAGTAATCTGAGATATTTTCTATACTAATATTTTTCTTTAAAATATAAACCTCTGAGCTTCTTTTTTTAATTCCTGAATGTATGCAGTACATATGCAAATTTGTTGATGTGCACAACTGCATTGCAGCAGTAATTTTCTTTCTTTCTTCCTCAAGAGTGCCAGTAAGCCCCCTAGAAAATGATGCTGTAACTTATAACTAGAAACTTCCAAGGATCTTTGACGTGTACTTTAAGATACCATGATAGATGGATATAAAAGAGATATCATGCAGCAGTGTTCAGTGAAAACAAATACCATTAGGTAAGGCATATTTTTATATTTGATTATGGAAGCAATGCATCTACATTTCATACTTCATTTTAATATCCCACTTTTAAAATTATGATCAAAATGATCATTACGACCGCTGAACAAATACAAATTTACTGTAGTTATAGTGAAATAGTGACAATTAAATTGGAATTAAAAGAGAAACTGTAAAGGGCAATGGCTAAACCTTCATTCATATTAATGCCAGATACAGGAGGCACCAGGGAACTAATCAGGCAGGATGACAAAAAACCTTAGCTGATGTTACTCTTATTGACCCTTAAGAAACAGCACTGAATTATATCTGCATATTGTTAAGGGACAACAAACAACGACTGCCATTGTTGCCAACGGAAAGCCAGGAGGGTAAAGGAAGTTCCGCCAGGGAATGGTAGCACTGACAGTCTGATAAACGCGGGTACCTCAGAAAATGAGAACTTCTTGAGAACAGCAATTGGAACTGGGAAAAGGCGGACAGGTTCAGAATGTCCTCCAGGATTGCTATGAGAGCTCAATTCAATAAGGGGCTTCTACATACTGTACATAGATAGATAGATAGATAGATAGATAGATAGATAGATAGATAGATAGATAGATAGATAGATAGATAGATAGATAGATAGATAGATAGATAGATAGATAGATAGAGTGAAAGGCACTATATAATTAGAGAGATAGATAGATAGATAGATAGATAGATAGATAGATAGATAGATAGATAGATAGATAGATAGATAGATAGATAGATAGATAGATAGATAGATAGATAGATAGAGTGAAAGGCACTATATAATTAATAGATAGATAGATAGATAGATAGATAGATAGATAGATAGATAGATAGATAGATAGATAGATAGATAGATAGATAGAAAGGCACTATATAATAGATAGATAGATAGACAGACAGACAGATAGATAGATGAAAGGCACTATATAATAGATAAGCAAAAAATATATAATTGATAGACATGAAAGGCACTATATGATAGATATATAGATATTAAAGGCTCTGTATAATATTTAGATGTGAAATGCACTACGTAATAGATATATAAATGTGGAAGACACTATATAAGAGATAGATCAACAGATATGAAAGGCACTATATAATAGTTAAATGGATGTGAAGGACACTATATAATAGTTAGATATGACTGATGTTTTAAGTTGTTTATAATTGTGTCTTTTATTTATTTATTTATTTATTTATTTATTGTTTGTTCAGTGTCCTTGAGTTCTCTGAAAGGTGCCTTGTATAAATAAAATGTATTATAATAGTTAACTAGATGTGAAGGACACGATATAATAGATAGAGAGATAGATGTGAAAGGCACTATATAACAGATCAAGAAGGCACATGTACAGGCACATCTTAAGTTTGCCAGTGAACATCTGGGCCTGTACATGTGCCTTCTTGAGCAAGAGCACCTTGCGGGCGCTGCAAGATGTTCAATCCATTATGGCATAGTTTGTTACCAATGATGTACTTGGTGAGTGTGGTGGTCCAAACTGCCTTCAGATCATTAACAAGCTCCTCTTGTGTAGTTTTAAGCTCATCCCTCACCTTTCTCATGATCATCCTCACCCCATGAGGCAAGATCTTGCATGGAGTTCCTGACTGAGGGCAATTGATAGTCATTTTATATTTCTTGCATTTCCAAATAATCTCACCAACAGTTGTCACCTTCTCACCAAGCTTCTTGCTGATGGTCTTGTAGCCCGTTGCAGCCTTATGCAGGTATGCAATCTTGTCCTCTGACGTCCTTTGACAGCTCTTTGGTGTTGCCTGTGGTGGTGGAGAGGTTGGAATGGAAGAAATTGATTCTGTGGGCAGGTGTCCTTTATACACATGATGAGTTGAGATAAGGAGTATCTGTAATTGATTGATTGATTGATTAATTGTAATCATTGTGCCACATGGGCACACAGCAAATATGAGGGAGCCAGAATTCTGGCTGGGTTGTAGGGGATCGAATACTTATTTCACTCAGTGACATGCAAATCAATTTGTAACTTTTACATAATGTGTTTTGTCTGTATTTTTGGTTGATATTCTGTCTCTCTCCTTTAAAATGAAACTACCATACAAATTACAGACTGTTCATTTTTTTGTAAGTGAGCAAACTTACAAATTTAGCTGTAGACAGATAGATGTGAAAGGCACTATATAATAGATAGATAGATAGATAGATAGATAGATAGATAGATAGATAGATAGATAGATAGATAGATAGATAGATAGATAGATAGATAGATAGATAGATAGATAGATAGATAGATAGCATTTTGTTGTCCCCATTTGGCTTTTTACAGAAGATCAGACATGACTGTCACAGTCTCAGTGATGCACTATGCAGATGTATTGCTGTTGCTATAAAGGAGCCGCAGTCACTTTTCTTGACACACTTCTGCTGAATAATTCATTGGCTGAAAGTCTTCAGTGTTGGTGTGTCAGGTTATGTCACTTGCAGAAATTCTCAGATGATTCTGCAATAAAATGGGTATATTGATAAAAGAGATGAGACAGAGGAGAGAAGTCAGGGGGAGAAGTTTATTTCTTGGTGCAAAGAGCATTGTCTGCATCTTAACATCAGCTAAACCAAGTAAGTGGTGATTGACTTTCACTGTACCAGCGAGCCTTTATGTCTGGTCACTATTAAATGAGTGGATGTAGAGGTGGTCCACTCCTCCAGGTACTTGGGGGTCAATATTAATGACAGGCTAGACTAGTCTCACAACACAGGAACTACAAAAGGGCAGAGCAGACTCTCATTCCTTAGGAGACTGCGCTCCTTTAATATTGGATGTGACATCCTTTACATCTTCTACAATTCTGTGACGGCCAGTGTGGTGTGCTAAAAAAGGACAAGCTCAGTTACAGGGCACACTCTGGATCCCCTGGAGATAGAAGAAAAAGGAGGGAATGAAGACAAAACTGAGTGTCATTTTGAACAATGCTGCACATGCACTCTCTGTTAGCAGGTTGAGTAGTTGCAGATTGGGCAAGTTAACTCATGATAGGGTTTTAAAGTCCCTTCTGGCCATTAGTCTAGCAAACTTCAAATTAGGCAGTTTGTGTTGTGTTTACTCAAAGTGGTGTGAGGCCTCCAGAAATGAGCTAGGAGGCAGGTGGGAAACTGCCCAGAAAAGGGGCACACAGGGGCAGCCCAAAGGTCCCACTATGCAGGCTGAGTTTCGGTGAACAGCAGGCCAAAAAGGACTTTGGTTTCAAACCTGAAAATTATGCTTTGAAATCACAATAATTCAAACTTTCTCAAGGGACACTCTACAGGAATCTTTATAAATCCACCCATCCATTTTCCAACCCGCTGAATCCGAACACAGGGTCACGGGGGTCCGCCGGAGCCAATCCCAGCCAACACAGGGCACAAGGCAGGGAACCAATCCTGGGCAGGGTGCCAACCCACCACAGGACACACACAAACACACCCACACACCAAGCACACACTAGGGCCAATTTAGAATCGCCAATCCACCTAACCTGCATGTCTTTGGACTGTGGGAGGAAACCGGAGCACCCGGAGGAAATCCACGCAGACACGGGGAGAACATGCAAACTCCATCTTTATAAATAAAAATATTTATTTAACAAAAAAATTCAAGAACTCAAAAATGGAGGTAAAAGGTGTTGACAACAGGCAAAATGACAAATCCAAAATCACAATCCTTAATCATAATACTTAAATTGGTAAGAAAAATGGTCAAATCTCGCAAAAATACATAGAATAAAGAAATATTGGTTTGGTTTGACTTTGTGTCAAATGAGCAGTTGCTCATGGAGTCCCAAATGAGGCACATGACCTGCATTGTGAGGGAGTGCCAGTTACGGCACTACGGCCATGTGGCGCATTTCCCCGAGGGTGATCCGGCTCGTAGGATCCTCATTGTTGGGGACCCGAGTGGCTGGACCAGGACCAAGGGGTCGCCCATGTAACACCTGGCTGCGGCAGATAGAGGGTCATTTCCGGAGGGCGAGACTGGACCACATGTTTGCCTGGGGGGTTGCCAACCAGGATCATTAGCTGTTTTGTCGTGTAGTGGGTGCGGCAACATGCTGTACCAGTGCATGCTCCCCACCTTGACTTGACTTGACAAAGATGTGCAAACTCCTCTGGAGTGCATGCAAATGAACTGTGAAGGGACTTCACTTCCCAGTCTGCATTTGTTGGCTGTGAGTGGTCCTGTAATAGTGATAGAAGAGTGGGTCCGCCTCTTGGGAATCCACCAACAAATTACATGGAAGATCTGCTAGTAACTTTTCCTTTTCAGGCAGGGGGCGTAGTCACCGTGCAGATGGGTGTTCGTTGTTTGGACACATGATGGCTGTTATGGGCGTGTCCTCGAGGTCATGACCTTGGTTCTGCAATGCAATGGATATAAAAGGTCTTCTGGGACAATCTTTCCTTATTCAAGCTTTGGATAACTAACTCAGTCTCTTGTTAAAAATCTTTGTGCTTCTTTTTTTTTTGTTAATTGTACTTTTGCTTGTGCCCTGGACTTAGTATCTTGTTTTTGGCCATGACGGACCATTTTCTTTAATCTTTTGGTTTTGACCTGTTTCTGTTTTCACATTCTCCTTCTGGTTATTTCAAATCTCGTCTGCCCTGTGGACATATCAACATCAGAAAACAGGATTAAATGCATTGAAACTAAATAATAACTGAATAGAATTTTTTTTGTACAGAAAATACATCTTTATACAAATAAATGAACAGAACAGAATTATTAGAAACAACAGAAAATAATGAACAATAGTGATAAATGAACAAAGATGACAGAAAAAATAAATTTAAACATACAGTCATATGAAAAAGTTTGGGAACCCCTCTCAGCCTGCATAATAATTGACGCACCTTTCAACAAAAAAGATAACAGTGGTATGTCTTTCATTTCCTAGGAACATCGGAGTACTGCGGTGTTTTCCGAACAAAGATTTTTAGCGAAGCAGTATTTAGTTGTATGAAATTAAATCAAATGTGAAAAACTGACTGTGCACAAATGTGGGTCCCCTTGTAATTTTGCTGATTTGAATGCCTGTCACTGCTCAATGCTGATTACTGACAACACCAAATTGGTTGGATGAGCTTGTTAAGCCTTGAACTTCATAGACAGGTGTGTCCCATCATGAGATATAAAGGTATTTAAGGTGGTCAATTGCAAGTTGTGCTTCCTTCCCTTTGACTTTCCTCTGAAGAGGGACAGCATGGGATCCTCAAAGCAACTCTCCAAAGATCTGAAAACAAAGATTGTTCAGTCTCCTGGTTTAGGGGAAGGCTACAAAAAGCCATCTCAGAGGTTTAAACTGTCAGTTTCAAATGTAAGGAATGGAATCAGGAAATGGAAGGCCACAGGCACAGTTGCTGTTAAACCCAGCAGGTCTGGCAGGCCAAGAAAAATACAGGAGCGGCATATGAGCAGGATTGTGAGAATGGTTACAGACAACCCACAGATCACCTCCAAAGACCTGCAAGAACATCTTGCTGCAGATGGTGTATCTGTACATCGTTCTACAATTCAGCATAATTTGCACTAAGAACATCTATATGGCAGTGTGATGAGAAAGAAGCCCTTTCTGCATTCACGCCACAAACAGAGCCGCTTGTTGTATGCCAATGCTCATTTAGACAAGCCAGATTCATTCTGGAACAAAGTGCTTTGGACTGATGAGACAAAAATTGAGTTATTTGGTCAGAACAAAAAGCGCTTTGCATGGCGGAAGAAGAAAAACACCTGCTACCTACTGTCAAATTTGGTGGAGGTTCCATCAAGCTGTGGGGCTGTGTGGCTATTTCAGGGACTGAGGCCGTTGTTAATGTCGAGGGTCGGATGAATTCAACCCAATCTCAACAAATTCTTCAGGATAATGTTCAAGCATCCGTCACAAAGTTGAAGTTACACAGGGGTTGGATATTCCAACAAGATAATGACCCAAAACACAGTTGGAAATCTACAAAGGCATTCATGCAGAGGGAGAAGTACAATGTTCTGGAATGGCCGTCACAGTCCCCTGACTTGAATATCATCAAAAATCTATGGGATGATTTGAAGCAGGCTGTCCATGCGCGGCAGCCATCAAATTGAACTGAGCTGGAGAGATTTTGTATGAAGAATGGTCAGAAATACCTCCATCCAGAATCCAGACACTCATCAAAGGCTATAGGAGGACAGCGTCTAGAGACTGTTAGATTTACAAAAGGAGGCTCAACTAAGTATTGATGTCATATCTCTGTTGGGGTGCCCACATTTATGCATCTGTCTAATTTTGTTATGATGCGTATTGCATATTTTCTGTTAATCCAATAAACTTAATGTCACTGTTGAAATACTACTGTTTCCATAAGGCATGTCATATATTAAAAGGAAGTTACTACTTCAGCAAATGAGAAACACAAATCCAAAGAATTAAGAGTTTCATACGACTGTAAACTTTGGTGGAAAAATGACAGGCCAGGAGTTCAATTGGTGAGAGGAAAGCAGGCGAGAGTTTCAAGGAAAAGGGATGGAAGTGAGGAGGGCTTTGGGGTAATTTGCTAGTTATTTAGGTTATGTTAAGTTGATTGATGTATTTTCTTTGTTATGTTAAATGTTTTCCTATACAGTATATTAGTGCATAGTCTAAGGGAGGTCCAGTTATAATCCCCACAAGCTGAATTGAAATAGAATATTATAACTATGTCTTGTCCCCCTGACTACAGATTAGTCTCAGTTAGTGACCTGCCTTGGCATAGGTAAGGCATGGAGGGCACACGGTTTCATACTTGCACATGTAGCGGCTTTAAAATGGTTGCTGATGCTTTGAAGGAAGACAGACACACCAATATCCAGATTCTGCCATTTATTCTGCAACAACATCATCCAACTATAAGACATGCAGTAAGGGGTACAGTCAACACACGCAGCAACAGGCTCTCTCTCAGTCTCCTGCAACAGCGTCGTCCAGCTTCTTTTTTTAATATATATATATATAAATACAATGAAAACAAAATTACACAAAATAATGAAATTAATACCAAATGAAACAAATACATTTCAACAGAAATCAAATCCTAGTCAAACAAGTGCAATATATCTCCTTCTAAACAAAATACGTGTTCCATAAAAATAAAAACTTTTTGTTATCCAAATTAACCTTTTCAAAACCATACAAATTTAACAAATGCATATGAACAATAACAATGAAGGACAAAGTAGAACTGACGTTGTAACATACCGATAAGACAAGCAGTAAGGGGCACAGTTATCACACGCCGCGACAGGCTCTCTCTCAGTCTCCTGTAACAAGCCAAATAATACGCTAATGAGGCTGGATCTCCGTCAAATTGAACACTTTTAAAATCCATTTTTGCCGACTAAAAGTGACAACAGAACCTCAAAATACATCGATAACCACATGAAGTGATGTTACTATGCAGTTTGAGACAGAATACACTATTTCAAAACTTGTCGGCTTACACAAGAGACGGAGAGTATGGAGAAGCATCTTACCTGCAACGGCGTCGTCCAGCTTTTGTCGGGAGTCTGCTGTTACGCTGCTCTTACGCCCTATGGGTGTTTCATTAATTAAAGCCCCCCCTGCTACAACAGGCAAACAGAAACTATTATACAAAAGATACACTGATTGCATTCATATTAAACAAAATTCACAACATATAAAACAGAAGCATTTCAGTATTTAAAAAAAATGAATAGTTTTGAGAAAGTCCATTAAAATAAAACATAATAAACTGACTCAGCCACACACAATTGTATGTAACGTAATGTGCTCTAGTGAACATGCACAGTGGCGTAGCGTAGTGGGGGCGGCAGGGGCGGCCCGCCCCGGGCAGCACTTTTAGGGGGCGGCAAAATTTCACAATAAATAATAATAATATCTTGTAAAAATTTGAACCATACCTAAATAAGGGGGCAGCGGAATTTTCCTCTGCCTCGGGTGGCTGACACCCACGCTACGCTACTGAACATGCAGCACCATAAGTAAAGAACATACTGAATGTATTAAGTAAAGCAAAGAAAACTCATCTTTAAGAATAAAAAACAAGTGAAGTTTAACAAGAAAATGTTACATTTAAAGAAGAAACATTTTTTCCTTTTTTTAGCATTTTATTCTGCATGTGTAACAACTTTTTTCTATATTTTTGTGTGAACTGTTTGCTTTGAATTTTCAGTAAATGTTTTTTGACTGAGAAATTTCTTTTTGTACGGATTTGACTCATGCTTGATCCTACCTTCCCTACTTAGCAGCTACAGTTTTGTTGGAATCTTTTAATATTTTTGGTTGTTCTTTGGCTTTGATGATTTACCCCACACTTCCTTGTTTGTCTCTAAGTATTTGCATTATTTTTCATTTTGTACTGGTCTTTCATCCATAATTGTGTGTTCACGGCTTTTCATGTGGTACCTGGATGCTGTATGTAAGCCACCAACTGCCTTGGTTTAATGCGGAGACTGTTAACTAATACAATTCGATACAGTAGAATACAATTTATTTTTTATAGCCCAAAATCACACAAGAAGATGCCGCATTGGGCTTTAACAAGCCCAGCCTCTTGACAGCCCTCCAGACCTGACTCTCTAAAACAGCGTTTCTCAACCTTTAAGTATTTGCACCCTTCTAAGGTTTTTTTGAAAGGAGCCCACTAATACCAATTTGTTCCTTTTTAATTAATGATATATCATAGATGCATATTTTATTATACCTACTTAACTTTTATCGACATTTATCTTTCTCTAGATTTATTTTGATAGTATAAGAATGTAGTTTAAGTTAATTTGTTTTGGTTTCAATAGAAGTATTTTTCATATTTTCGATTCTTGTTTTCTTTTTTCACATGTTCGCACCCCCATTTTTGTTACTTCATGCCCCCCTAGGGGGCCCCACCCCACAGTTTGTGAACCACTGCTCTAAGAAGACAAGGAAAATCTCCTGAAAAAAAACCCTTCTAAGGGAATAAAAAATGGAAGAAAACTTGGGAAAGGCAATTCAGAGAGAGACCGCTTTCCAGGTAGGTTGGGTGTGCAGTAGGTGTCAAATAAAAAGGGGTAAATACAATATAATACCCAGAACAGAAAAAAATCCTCAATACAATAAAATAGTGCAATAGAAACATTACAAGTACAGAGCAGAATTCAACAGTAGATGATATTACATGATACAATTTGGATTTGTTCAGAGTCCTGGAGACCTCAGCCATCAAGCTGCCTCCCCCTATTGGCCATTCCACAGCTGAGTTAGCGCTGATCAGAGATGACTTTACCTTAGGCAGTTAAAACAACTTGGCTGGTGGGCAGTCGCACCAAGTGCCACATTTGAGTACCGAGAAGACAAACAGAATAGGTGAGGGTTAGTAACAAATTCTAACTCTCATGTTACTTATGTTTTAGTGCTAATGACTAACAACAGAGATGCAGTCTGTACAGTTAATCAGCAGCTCTAGTCAGGGTGTGCTAAACTGAAGTAGTGAGTCTTCAGCCGGGATTTAAAAGTTGAGACCGAAGGGGCATCTCTTATAGTAGCAGGCAGACCATTCCACAGTTTAGGGGCCCTGTAACTAAAAGCTTGACCTCCCACTGTTATTTTATTAATCCTTGGAATCATATGCAGACCAGCATCTTGAGATCTTAATGTGCACTCTGGTTTGTAAGTCACAAATTTAAGGCTTTATATGTTAAAAGGACAAGCTAATGCTTGTCCTTTTCTTTTTGGTTCTGTTTGTGTTTTCCCTTAAAAGCTTTTTTTTCTTTTTTAATTCATATGTTTTAATTCTTTGGCTTGTTGACTTTCCCACTAGTTATATTATTTCATTATGTTTTGAGCATTGTTTTGAAATTTTGCAATTTTGTTGCTCTGTCTATACTGAATAAACACAGTATTTATACATTGTAATGAAAAACCAAAAACAAACAAAGAGTTTGGGCAGGTGAAAGAATTATTTTAGGGTAACATAGCAATCATCTTAAAGAAATAGCATAGAGGGTTAATAAAGGTCAGAAACCTGGTCAGGCACACCAGGATGGCAGATAAAGATCAAGTGAACAACAAAGACAAAAATGTAATACACAAAATGTACCGAAGGATGTCTAAGCAATCAGATGACCTGACCTGCATTCAACAAGACTGGACAGTTGCTACATACACAGAAATTTCAAGGGTGGTGGCTCAACCCATAGAGTATAAGAAGAACCAGAATGTACCAAAATAGACTTTTATTTCATATACATCATTTGGGTATAAACCAATAAACCAACCAGAGTAAGTGTATGCATTGATTGACACTGTTATGTGTATTCAGTTGCTTATGAAATAGACCTAGACCTGTAATATTTGACCATTCTGATCATGCTGTAGAAGAATGCTCCCTGTTCAAGCATTAGCTGAATGGTAATAAATGGTGGAGATTCGACAGCCTTTTTTCCTGCTACCGATTTGTTCTGTTAGAGGATAAGTTTCTTTCTTTAATTCACATGTTGATTTCTACCACAGGCACTCACAGACAAACCCAATATAACTGAAAAGAAAATGCGAAGCATAAATATGTTAGGATGCCTTTGTAAAGGAAGAAACGGGGCAGAGAGCGTGCACAGGGCATTATCTCTCCCAGAGCGCTAGATGGCAGTCCCCCTGGAATTCCCACAGGGCTTCATGGGAGTTGAACTTCTGCACAGCCCTGTTGGGTTCTGTGGATGCCACCAGGGGGTGCTGCTGCAACTACATAGTCCTATTTTATTGGGCTTCTGCCTTGCCCGGAAGTGCTTCTGGACCACGCTGATGGACCACTGCAAGTAGTCCCAAGTGCAGCATAAAAGAAGCCTGTGGCCTTCATTCCTGGAGACAGACTCAGGAGGAAGGTGACAAAACTTGCTGGAGGAGAGATAGCGATGGAGAAGAAAAAGACAAAGTACTGTGTGCTACTTTATTATTGCATTGTGCTTTACACTGTGTTCATTATCTGAGAAACTAATGGGAAGAGTTTCCCACAACTGAATAAAATCCATGTGGGTTGATGAACTTGTGCCTGCGTCTGCTTGTGTGAAGTTTGGGGAGCTGGTGCACAACCTGCTGGCCACACCCACCATGGTACTAGTTTACAAACGCTATAGCTGCAAATCAAACATAAATTTGTGAGATCTCTCCGATCGCCATTCCTTCATGCAGTCTAATGCAAGTATAAAATGAATGTCATTTTATGTTGTCACATTGTAGTAGGAGCTCAAACTCTTCTTTCATGTGCTACACCAGTGGTGTCTAACTCAAGGCCCATAGGTGAGATTCAGACCTTGGGCTTTTTTAAAGTAGCCTGCTTCATCCATGTTGAAAACATGTTACATACAGCCTGCAAAGACCATTAGGTTTTAGTGTGAGTCATGGAAAGATTTCATTCATCATCACTGCTGTGCACTTTGGAGACAACTTCAGGGCTCATATAAATGTAATTACACTCCCAACCAGGGGTTGTCACTGTTGCCTAATTCCTTTTCTTTTCCTCCCTTTGCAGAAGATGCGATTGACAGTCACATGCCTAATGACATTACTTCCGGTTCCTGAATGCCCGAATTCGCATCTTCTTGTCCTCCACACTGAAAAATGGCTCCACCATCATCTTGGAGTCAGTCAAAGTCTAAAAAGACCTAAACTTTATGTCCCAACTCTTCATCTGTTTCTGGTGTCTTTGTTACATCATATATAATTGACATTTACACCTAGCATTAATATGCATCTCCACTGTCCGTTGTCAGATATGTGCTCATGGGAGGCAGCTAAAGGGCATAAAAGAAGGTGATTTCCAATTAGACCAGGGAGTGCATTAATCCTTTTTCTTGTCTCCCTGCAGACCAAATGCGGGAAATTCCTCCTGGCTCCCATGAACACGTCACTTTCGGTTCCACCTCCCAAGAAGTCGCGGCCCAATGACCTCATTTCCAGTTCCGGTCCCAAGATCCCTCCTCTTCCTACCGTCCAACTATATATCTGCCATGTCTACTGATCTGTGCAGTTCTGTTTCGGACTCTGTGGTGTGGTGGACGGCCGAGACCCATGCCCGACTGGGACGCTCCTTTGACACTAGATCCGGGGGAGCAACCATGGGATCCATTCTACGTCCCCCGGAACACTTGGTGGCAGCCCCTCTTGGTTGCATTAGGGCCACTATCCTGTAACACTGGAGCTCATCCGTGTTGGGCTCTGTGGCCACCACCAGGGTGAGCTGCAAGACTTCCTGAGCCCGTGTGGGCGATAAAGCAGCCACACCTGTAAGTGCAGCCTAATTTAGGTTAATTGCCACTTGAAGCACTTCCGGGTGGGCTATAAATGGACCCTGCGGCCACTACTGAGAGCGCCAGAGTCGGGAGGAGGAGGAGGACGACAAAGCGGCCTGGGAGGAGTGGAGGAAGAAAAGTGTATTGGTGTTTATGTTTGGTGTGTTTTGAGACTGTTCTTTAGCTGAGGGACATGGGGAAGATGTGATCCCCCAGCGGAAAAAAAATAAAATCTTTATTTTCATTTTCACCTGTGCCTGCGGTGTCAGTCTGTGTTGAGTCGGCATCCAACCAAGTGCTTCTGCCACACAGGCAATTCGCAAGTATACGGGAGGCTGCCCCAAACCTCTTTGTGTGTCGAGGCTCGATTATTTACCACACCGCTCGCGTTCAGCAGAGTGCAGCACTGCTACTAGCCCGTAGTTAGAATCGAAACTGAATGCTCAAAAAGTGAAAAGAACAATGATATGCCTAAATACCTTAAATAGCGTTAGTGTTTTAGCATGATGTTAAACATGTTACAGGATCATGAAGAAGATGATGGTTCAACTTCACGCTCTCCAGTGTCTGTGCTTTGCTTACTTTTTAAAGCTGCCCAGGTATCACGGCTGTTCACTCTTCTGCAGCTGACTGCTGTTACCACCCTACACAATTTTTTTGTCTTTTCCACAGACTTGATTATTGTACGTGAATAGAAAACATATTTTGCATTTGCATCTGTATTAAATGTGATTGCTATTTGTTTCTGACTACTCTGAATGTGGTCTGTTTCATCGATCGCTCGTGTGTTTACACGTGTTTTTTTAATGTAGTTAAGTGCCCCCCGATCATGACACACATAAACAAGTACGCTTTTCTTTAGCCCAAAATTCTCACCCTGTGTCCAAACTACCCGTCTCACTCAATATTTGGTTATTTCTTTTGTTTTTGTGTGACAGTCTGGGTCAGCTCCACATTCCCTTGTTGCTTCCGGGAGCCTCTTGAAATCAAAACCACCAATAGTCATAAACCAAGATGAGCCAGGCAAATGAGGACAGACACAGCAAAGTGAATCAGTGCTTTTATTTAAAACATACTGTCAAAAAACTACTGTGCCTCAATAAACACTAAATAGTAATTTAGAGGATTAAAACAAAAAATCCAAATAAAACAATAACTCAATTCCAGATAAAACCATACTGGCAGTAAGTTCATCCTCGGCCGGCCTACTGTAGTGAGCTCTTCACCACACATCTCCTAAGCTCACCCAAGTGGGTCTTCCAACTGGCAGAGATGCTGACAGCCACGACCACCTCTTTTGAATCCTGTCCCACCGGCCTCGAATGGCATCTTCTAGGATGCGCACAGCCAGATATCCATCAGTCGGAGTTTGCATTAGAATGACGAACAAACAGCAGCTCATGCGGCACTGTCTGTGAGGGACTTTTTAGGTAGTAAACAAATAACTGTTGTGAGAGATGGCCAGCAGTTTATCCCGGCCAGCAAACCCAGGCCACTAGATGGAGTCCTCCCTGCAACATGGAGGTGCCCCGGATTCCCGCAGGGCATCATGGAAAATGGAGTTAAGCTTCACAGCCCTGCTGGATACTGTGGGTGCCGCCAGGGGACAGTGCAGGGAGAAACAGGGATTGTTATTTTCCCTATAGCCCGGAAGTACTCCCTAGTCACGGAGACGGAAGAACTGAAGTACTTCCGGGCTGAAGAAAAATAAGAGTTTCCATCTGAACCGGAAGTGTTATGGAATGACATGGACTGAAGGGCCGAAGCTCTTCCGAGTCGTGGACTATTTAAAGGACTGGTTGAAAGCCAGCAAAGAGAGCCGGAGTTGGGAGGAAGAGTGACAGAGCTGGAGGGTGGAGTGGAGGGTTGATTATTGTTGATTTATTGTTATTGTTATTTGATTATTGAGTATTGTAGAGGTGGAGGTGCTTTGTGCACATTATTATAATAATTAAAAATATTACTGGGACTTTTTACCTGGTGTTTGGACGTGTTGTCTGTGGGTTTTATGGGGCAACAGCGACCCCTAGTGTCACACTGTATTGGAACACTCTCCCTACACACCTGATTTGGCCCCCAATGACTTATTTGGAAATTGGGCAATTACAGATGGGCTATTTAGGCTAGGAGTCCAATTAAAGGCCAGGCCATTGCAGTCCGCGCTTTCATCTACTCCTTGCAAGCCGGGAACACTGGCTGTAATAGGGCTTGCCGCTTGAAGGCCAGAACGATCTGTCTGAACCGAAGGTAATGATCGCTACAATGGCCACAACCATAAATGAGCTCAAGAAAGATATTCAGAAAAATATAATGAAAGAAATAAATGGTATGCTCAAGACAAACGAGAAGCAGCGGGTGGAGCTGCGGCTAGATAATAAAGACTTGGAGAAACGTGTATATAATCACTTTGAGGCAGTCTTTAAAGGTATGCTGGGAAAAATTGTGGAACACATTCAGGAAAATGCATCAAAGTTTGAGGAAAAACTGAGAGCACTTGATGATCAGTTGAAAGACATTAAGCAATCATTCACGACTCGAATTGTAACAGCCGAACATCTGGCATCCACCGCCAACGGAAAAGCAACAGCTGCGAATTCCGAAAACAAAAAACTCAGAGACAGACTTGCTGCTCTGAAAAATGGATGCAGAAGGAATAATATTAGAATCGAAGGTCTACCTAAGAATCGTGAAAGTCCAAACTCAGTGAAATAATTGGAGAGGACTTTAAATTAGACACCGAGATAGCAGCAGCTTACTGCATACAGGGATCAAATACCTCTAAACCTAGAACTCTTGTTGTGCACTTCGAGAGATTACAATCTAAATTTAATGTAATGTCACTTCTCAGACAGGAGTCCAATTAAAAACAAGTGCTGCTTGGAGCAAGAACTCTGTGGCTCCATGGGGTCAGAATGAGAGAATGAGAGGATAATGATAAAGTGTTGGGGTACATCTCTGCAGATGTAAGTTCAAAAAAGAACTACCCCAAGATGGCAGAGCTTCTGGTTCTGACAGGAAGAGGCGGGTCCAGGTGGACAGACACTGGAAGTGACATCAGAGGTGTTCTAGACAGCAATCAAAATGGTCTCCAGATGTAGGAAGAGAAAAAGGCATTAGGACACAGCGCCTTCCCCTGGAGCGGCAGTAGAATTGCAGTCACTAGTGCCATTCAGCTGTCCCCTATGTGCACATTTGTGACAACCTGAATCTTTAGTACAAAATATTTTATTAGTAATTTTATCCTCTCTCTTGTCAAAGCTGTGAAAAAGGAAATTGATAGATAGATACTTTATTAATCCCAAGGGGAAATTCACATACTCCAGCAGCCACATACTGATAAAAAACAATGAATCGAAGATATGCTTGAATGACCTAATTGTACTTGCACAATGGTCACTAAAAACACAGAAATAATAAAACGAATCTTGACAGCATTACATTCCCAATGATTCCCGATTCCTAACTAGGCAAGCTCAATGGGCTGACTGAACGGTCTCTCATGTTTCAGATTTGTGTGGTCTCATCTGCTAACTGAATGCCTCAGACTACATTTAAAGGACGGGGAGTTACTCTCAGCCATGGAGCCTTGTGGGGATGAAGCACAGGGAATGCTAAAAGGAAAATCTGTTAATTGACAAGGATTGTTGACGGCAGTTCTCACAGATGTATAAAACATTGGGACGACAAACTGTCAACCGTTCTGTTGTGCTGTTAATGACTGCTTCCCCAACTGTCCTTACAGATTAATCTTGTTAAAAAAGAGATTACTAAATGTATGGACCATACAGAAGGTCTGTTTAAAATAGATTATTCTGATACTTGTCACATAGCTTGAAACATTAGGAATATAATAAAAAAAATGTATTATTTTTGCTGGATGATTTGGACAAGTCAAAATTTATGAAGGAATAAAAAATAACAGTTCATTTATTTTTATAGTGAAAAAGAGTGGCAGAGTTTTCAGCATGAGTACGATAGAAACTAGGAAGTAACTAGGGGCTTACATCAATCACAGCTGTCCAAAAAAGTAATATTAATCATTTAGAGTTTCACCAAATCTTGATAATATTTGTGCTTTTGTATGTTTTCCTGTTGTGTTCTTTATATTTGTACCCCGTGTCAGGTTATGTCATCCAAGGGAGTCTCTCCCAGTGTTCATTGTGCATAACTGTGAGTCCAAGTAAGCACGCTGGTGGAATTAATTAACATATTTTAAATTGCTTAGGTTGATTTTATTATATAATACAGTAATCGTAATGTCATCTTTTCAAGAATGTATTGTTGTTGTTTTAAAGTGTTTTGAATTATTTTATGTTAAATACAACAGCAACATTTATATCTACAGCACCTTTTCATGCAAAGAATGGAGCTGAGAGTGCTTTACAGGATGTCAAAGAGAGAGATAAGAATAATAATGGATAAGTAATTAAGAAAAATAAATTAGTGAAATGATCACTGTGACTGCCAGGTTAATCGTTTTCTTTTTTTTTCTTTTTAAAAGAATGACTTTATGGCCAGAACGTCATACTATATGGCCTGGGTAAATGAGCTTACTGGAAGCAGTTCATTCCCCCATACAACAGGTGGCAGTGTACTTCAGGGATGAACCCAATTAGGACACCTGCAGTGTGGCATGGCAGTTGGTGCCCACAAATGCAGCCCTGTCAGGTTCTTTGGGTACCACCGGAGGGCACTGTTGGAGAAGGACTGCCTGGGCTTCCACACGACCCAGATGTGCTCCAGACGACCTGGGTGTGCAGTTCCCCATAATCTGGAGGGTCTCCCAAAATTGCAGAGCCTCATCTTAACCTAGCAGGCACCAAACTGGGCAGCTGGCAATACAACTGTAAAAATCACCAAAATATAACGAAAGCCCCACAAGAGGAGGGATAACTGTAAACACTTGGCTTGTTAGTAAAAGGGCAAATTTAACAAAAATAGCAAAATATAAAGAAAGACTCAAAAGAGTAAAACGAGACACAAAGAAGTTGCAATCCACAGTAAATAAGTCACAATATGAAATCCGAAAATCAGAATCCTTAAAATGTAATCGAGATGTAATCAAAAATCTTGAAAATCCCTTCTCTTTCTCATGGGTGAGGGTTGATTTGATTTTAGTTTTGTTAAGATTGACTTGATTGTATGGAATGTTTTATGCTTTTAATAAATTTAATTTTAAAAAATCCAACACAGAAAACACAATCCTCACTGAAACTCCAATAAATGACTGTAATTCAAATAGCTAGTGGGAGTGGTTAAAAGTGGTGACATCAGGATAGCCCAGCATCCTGGGGGGAGAGGTGCCAACCACAAACATAAATGAATCAAAATTAATAGAAGCAACACTAAAGCATAAAATACACAAAACTTTACATGTCTTTGGGGTACGGGGTGAAGCCCCAGAGTATTCCATTAAAAGTCCACAAACATACATGAGAAGAAGATACAACATCCACTCAATCAGAGACTGGACTAAGATTTGAACCCTGCACCCTGGAATTTTGCGGCAAGTACACAAGTAACCACTACAGTAGTGCAGCAGGCAGATGAAGAGGAGACCTGATTGCAGTGTTTAAAATTATGAAGGGAATTAGTGCAGTGCAATGAGACAGTGACTTCATCGAGAACACGGGGAAACAGATGGAAACGTAAGGTTAAATTTCTCATAAGCATTAGGAAGTTTTGCTTCATACAGAGTAACACAGACACTTGGAATAAGTGACCAAGTAGTTTGATACACAGTGGGACTTTCAAAACTCGACTTGATGTTGTGTTAGAAGAATTAAGTGGATAGGACTGGTGAGCTTGGTTGGGCTGAATGGCCTGTTCTCGTCTAGACTGTCCTAATGTTTTGTAAGTGCAGAGCGGAGATGTACCAACTTTGTTTTATTAGCTCTGTGTAATCTTTGGGACAAAATAACAATCCAAAGACTCTCTGGCAGTTTTACTATATTCGTTAACTTAGAGAGGCGTCAGCTAACTCTTAAGTATTACCCAATGCAGAGGACATGGACTGACCTGTACTTGCTGCCCCACTGAATTTCGTAAGAAGACACTGGTGATGCCATATCTTAGCCATAATACCGGCATATGATTCCTATTTATCTTACCGTCAGATAGACAATGTTTTTAGTGAAAACTCCGAGCCTTGCCCTCCATTGCTGAGGTGATTCACTTGCAAGTTGCTTTGTTTCGATGTTATTTCTCTTCATCTGTGTCATTAGCATGATGTTATTGTTACGTGGCAGCGTTTGCTGCACACAAGTCTTTTGTAGTGAGAAGTGAGGAGCATGCAAGCTATGCTGATGACACACAGCTGTATTTATCAATAGCACCTGATGACCCTGATTCTCTTGATTCACTAACACAACATCGTACTTGTATTTCTGAATGGATGAATAGTAATTTTCTCAAGCTAAATAAAAAGAAATATGAAATTTTAGTGATTGGTAATAATGGATACAATGAGGCTATCAGAAATAAACTCAATGCATTAGGATTAAAATTCAAGACGGAGGTAAAAAACTTAGGAGGTAACTGTTGACTGTAACCTGAATTTGGATAGCGCTTTGAGTACTGAGAAAAGCGCTATATAAATGTAATGAATTATTATTATTATTATTATTATATTCATCAGACCACTAGGACAGCATTTTTTCATTTAAGAAACATAGCAAAAGTTAGACCTCTTATATCATTGAAAGATGCTGAGAAATTAGTTCACGCTTTTGTTTTCAGTCGACTAGATTACTGTAACGCACTCCTCTCAGGACTACCCAAAAAAGACATCAATCGTTTGCAACGAGTGCAGAATGCAGCTGCTAGAATCCTAACTAGGAAAAGAAAATCCGAGCACATTTCTCCAGTTTTGATGTCACTACACTGGTTACCTGTGTCATTCAGGATTGACTTTAAAATTCTGCTTATGGTTTATAAAGCCTTAAATAATCTCGCTTCATCTTATATATCGGAATGTCTGACACCTTATATTCCAAATCGTAACCTTAGATCTTCAAATGAGGGTCTGCTTAGAATTCCAAGAGCGAAACTTAAAAGAAGTGGTGAGGCGGGGGGCCTTCTGATGTTATGCACCTCAAATCTGGAATAGCCTGCCAGTAGGAATTCGCCAGGCTAATACAGTGGAGCACTTTAAAAAACTGCTGAAAACACATTAATTTAACATGGCCTTCGCATAACTTCACTTTAAATTAATCCTGATGCTCTGTATATCCAATTCATTATAATAACTATTCATGGTGGCTCTAAAATCCGTATTAACCCCTACTCTCTCTTCTGTTTCTTTTTCCGGGTTTTTTGTGGTGGCGACCTGCGCCACCGCCATCTACTCAAAGCACCGTGATGTTCCAACATTGATGGATTAAAAGCCAGAAGTCTGCATGACCATCATCATCAAGTCCTTCTGTGAGAACCCTAAATACAAAGAGGACAGTTTCATTTATGTTAGGTAGAATGCCCAAAGGGAGCTGGGTGGTCTCATGGTCTGTAACCTCTACAGATTTTATTTTTCTGTCCAGCCGTCTGGAGTTTTTTTTTGTTTTTTCTGTCCTCCCTGGCCATTGGACCTTACTCTTATTCTATATTAATTAATGTCTTATTTTAATTCTTACTTTGTCTTTTATTTTTCTTTTCTTCATTATGTAAAGCACTTTGAGCTACATTCTTTGTATGAAAATGTGCTATATAAATAAATGTTGTTGTTGTTGTTGTTGTTATAAGTGGCGAAAAAATGTAAAAGTGCATGCATGTACCATCTAGTGGCTGCTGTTGAACATGAGCAGAGCGTACTGCTCCATACACACACACAGGTCTGTCATTTATATATGCCTAATGATTGCTGCCATTTTTTCTCTAATGATGAGAGTGGCGTTTTGAATTAAAGGAAGCGGTGTAAGTGCAGGGGAGAGATGCAAAATGAGAATGAAAGAAAGGGAACTGGAATTAGAAAGCAATCGCTGGGAACAGGAAAGGAACGCGGCTGAAGATGTGTTGGGTAGCACTGGACTGCTGAGTAATGAAGGGAGCAAAACGGAGGGCAGGTGGAGCTCCGGGAAGTGGTGGCGCTCTCATTGGCTGAACAGCAGAAGAGGCAGAGCTGGAAGGAGGATGTGAAAGGTGACGGGAGCATGACTAAGGTTTGAGTCTCGATACAGCAGCATCCAAGACAACTCCCGGTCCATGGGCACCAACAGATTGAAGGGGATGTGCCAGGCTGTGTCAGGGTTCTTCTCATTGGTCCTGATGAAGACCAGAGAAGGAGAATAGGACGAAGTGTGTGTGTTCATTTTTTTTATCTTTCTAAATTGGGTTTTTAGCATATTTATTGAATATTTAAAATCTTATTTTACTTCTTCATTAAGGGCTTGTTTTATTGCGGATATTTAATTCATTTACATTGTAACCACAAGGAGTTGCCACTGAGCCCCAATAAGACACAATAATGCCCAAGCACAAATCCTGGTTCTCATGAAATATTTTTATTTGGTTCTAACACTTTTCTTATAGAAATACCAGCCACAATGCACTAATATATAAATAAATTATATATATATATATATATATATATTTTCTCCTTCCATCTCCCATACAGTGTTGCCTGCTGCCTCCCACCACTGACTCAGTCAAGTGAGGCTTTGGGAACTCTCTTTTGACTCTGACCCTGGAACTTCTTCTGGTGTAACGCCCAGTTCGTCCAGATTGTGGAAACCAGGGCAGTCCTCCCCCAGCAGCTCCCTCTGGTGGCACCCAAAGACCCCAACAGGGCCGCGTTTCCGGGCTCCAACTCCCATTCCACCCTAACTGGGACAATGCCACATATCATGTGGAGGAATGAACTGCTCCCGGTAAGCCCATTCACCCAGTCCATCAATTATGGCCTTCTGTCTTGGCAAGAATTCATCCTTCATCCCAGCCAGGATGCCTGTCCTTCCGCCATGAGACCTATAATATATATATAATGGAAGGTGTCCTGTATTGCACTTGTTTTGAGCTCTCTTTTTGTAGCACTATGTGCAGTCACTTTGCACCATCTCTTGTTTGTTTGTGTCCTCATGTCACTGGCTCATCCCGGTCATGACTATCGACACTTCTGGATTTAAGAGAGGTGTGGCTGCTGGAGCCAACCCGGACCACCACAGCCCCCCCCCCCCCCCCCCCCCCATTACTTTAGCCGGTGCACTGAATAATCAAAGTAAATAACAATTAAAAAAATACATTAGCAGAATTCAGTTTTGTCAAGAACCAATTCAATTTCAAATTAATGTTGCTTAGCATATTTGCAGCTAACAGTCAAATGTTTCCTTTTATTTTACAATAAATTATCTTTATATATGAAACGTGAAAAGTGTCATTTTACTTTTAAAAAAAGCATTGATGTTACAGATTTGTGATATAAAACTAAACAGTAAGCAACAGCTGACAGCTGTTTGTACTGATATGCTGTATAATCAAACCTA
Source organism: Erpetoichthys calabaricus (assembly GCF_900747795.2). NCBI lineage: Eukaryota > Metazoa > Chordata > Cladistia > Polypteriformes > Polypteridae > Erpetoichthys > Erpetoichthys calabaricus. The sequence goes on from NC_041394.2 coordinate 5,630,969, forward strand.
ATGCAGAATTTATATAATGCAGTATTATAAAGCAGTATTTCCAATTTATTCTTATTAAGCAAATATACTCGGCACAGCATACGATAATTACAAATATAACATCAAAATGAAATTCATCATAAACACAAATAATAAAGCTGCCAAATAAACTGAAAACTGTCATGCAATGTAATAATAATAATAGTAATAATAATAATTCTTCACATTTATATAGCACTTTTCCTGCCACTCAAAACGCTTTACATAGTGGGGGGAGACACTTCAGCCACCACTAATGTGCAGCATCCACCTGGATGATGCGACGGCAGCCATTTTTTTGTGCCAGTATGCTCACCACATGTTAGGTGGTAAAATGGTGAGAGACAGTTAGCCAATTAGAGACAGGGGATATTTAGGGGAACATGGTGGGTAATTTACATCGGGATACACTCCACTCTCCGTTTTATGTCTCATCCATTTTTACAGCACAGTGTCCCTGTCACTGCACTGGGGCATTGGGATCCACATTCAGTCCACTGATTAAGTGCCCCCTGCTGGCCTCACCAACATCTCTTCCAGGAGCAAGTCAGGCTTTTCCTAGATGGTCTCCAATCCAAGTACTTGCCTCGCCCAAACATGCTTAACACTAGAATTACCAGAGACTACGAAAAAACTCGTAAATCCGTCCCACCTTAAATCGCGTCTTAAAGCCGTTTGCACATCTCCGCCAGAGTCTTTTGTCATCTAAATGTGCTGATAAACAAAAGCTACTAGCAGCCAGCTTTTCCATCCCCCCACCGACTTTGAATGAACTCCTAGCTCATGCCTTGCCTTGATTTGATTATTTGGGATTGAAGTGGAATTTTACAGTGGAAATAAGTCGAGCGTTATTTGGAATACACGCATTTCATGTGTGTTCCGTTTCTACAGTATAGTAGTCTGTGCAAACACATTTTTAAAACAGAAACGTTTTTCATATTCTAATAGTAAATGACAAAATGTAGGCATAAACTATATAACGTATGAAGCCTGAAGTCCATATATCAAAGAAACACTTTCACAAAAGGTACAAATAAGAGAACATGTGCGCTTTTCTTCAAAAATATAACTGCAGAAGAAAAAAAGCCGCGTTAGCATGCCACATTGACACTCTTACTACAACTGCCGCGGTGGCGTAATGGTATCAGTTCCTGACTAGGGATCAGAGGGTGGCGAGTTCGATCCCGCACGGCTCCACTTCGAGAAATGAACTGCTCTTATTCTTACAATTTTAGAATAACAACATAAATTTCATTTCAGTCTGTAACAGCCGGTGTAACTTATGATACTGGTAAAGGTTAGCTTTTTTTTTTTTTTAATTGACTTTTCATTCTCGCAGTCGATGCATACTAACGCCCCCCCCAAAGGGTTCTGACACATAAACGCTGGCGAAGCTGCCTTCCTTCCAGCTCCAATCAGGAGCTGATACCATTACGCCACCGCGGCGGTTGTAGTAAGAGTGTCAATGTGGCATGCTAACACGGCTTTTTTTCTTGTGCAGTTATATTTTTGAAGAAAAGCGCACGTGTTCTCTTATTTGTACCTTTTGTGAAAGTGTTTCTTTGATATATGGACTTCAGGCTTCATACGTTATATAGTTTATGCCTACATTTTGTCATTTACTATTAGAATATGAAAAACGTTTCTGTTTTAAAAATGTGTTTGCACAGACTACTATAGAAACGGAACACACATGAAATGCGTGTATTCCAAATAACGCTATATTATTTCCACTATAAAACTCCACTTCAATCCCAGATAATCAAATCAAGGCAAGGCATGAGCTAGGAGAAATTCATTCTAAGTCGGTGGGGGGATGGAATAGCTGGCTGCTAGTAGCTTTTGTTTATCAGCACATTTAGATGACAAAAGACTCTGGCGGAGAGGTGCAAACGGATCTAAGACGCGATTTAAGGTGGGACGGATTTACGAGTTTTTTCGTAGGCTCTGGTAATTCTAGTGTTAAATTTGAGGTGGACGAGCTGTTCTTCAAGAAATCTATCGTCAGAGGGGGCTCGAAAGTGGCGTTGTCATGACTGGCGTGAAGTGACGTCATCAGATGTGGATCGGAAGTGGATCATTTTTATAATGATCCGGAAAATATGGTACCAAGTGGGACTGGAGCGGAAAAGAACAGTTAATCTTCTGTTATTCTGTTAAAAGAGGGAGAAAGGCGTTAGTGCTTCGTTCTAATCCCTTATCTTTTATTATAGCATTTCATGCTCACTTGCACCCTTTGGCTGACCCCTAAGCGCACATGTGTGACAATAGATAGATAGATAGATAGATAGATAGATAGATAGATAGATAGATAGATAGATAGATAGATAGATAGATAGATAGATTTAAAAAATAATTTTTATTGAATCCAAAAAATTAATAAAATAAGCATCATATTACAACGTTCATAATAGGCACATATAAGAAATGTTGTGTGAAAAAAAACATTTCCAAATACCTATAATAATATATGAAGCAAAAAAAACTGACAGAAGACTTTGTTTCAATTCAACACCCATAAAACAATTTCAATCAAATTTCAAGAATTTTGACCACACATCGGCTTTTATCCTCAAATAAAAAAGAGATTGTGCATAAATAAATTCCCCGGCCTGTCTCATGCCTTCACTGAAGTTCACATTTCGGAGCAATGAATCATAAATTCATTTTCAGCTCCCCTTCATCAACACAGCACAGCACCCCTTTGACCCCCCACATATTTTCAAAAACCTCCTTCATATTCATCTGTTTATAATGAGCAAACTCTTATTCTTGAATAAACATTCAACCTAAAAATAAAAAAAAAAACATCTGTAGTTTCTGATTCACATTGCTTATTATTACGGCTTTGCTCCCCCCCATTAGAACGTTTAACAGTAGTTGTATCCTATGTCTTGTTTTCTTATTGTATTTTATACCAAAAATGAACAGGACATCATTACAATTTCCAATCAATTTGGTACACAAATCTCCAAAGAATCTGAAAAATATTCCCAGTCTAGTGCAATACAAAAACACATGAAAAATTGTTTCTTTTTGTCCTCAAAAATGCACTTATCATCTTCTGTCTCTTTTTAATTATTTTTATCAAAGAATTAGTGGCAATGATCCCATGTCCAATTCTCTACTGAAAGTCTGCAGTTCTTTTATTACTCTGCGGCTTGTAGATCTCCCTCCACGCTGGCCGCCTGTCCCCTTCTACTCCCAGCTTCTCCCTCCATGGAGTGTCCAGAACAGACACCAATGCAGAGAAGTGAATCCCCTTTACGCAGTACTGATGAAGTCCCCTCTTTGACAGAGAATCAAAGCCTATGACTGTTCCTTTAGTAAACTAAACAGTTGAATGATTTGGAAGCCATGACAGGTCCACAGTGGGGCAAACATCAAACTTATTAGCAGTAGAGCTGATGGAGTCATTTAGCACGTGGTAGTCTTTAGCTATGGAGGAGAGAAAGTACTGAATCATCCTGACTGAGTTAACTTCTAGAAGAGAAGCTAAAACTTCAGCAACAATAAACGACTTTGTTGTGTTGTCATAAATCTGTGACAGTTTCAGTACCCAATGCTTAATTAGAACTGAAATAAAACTGTCAATATACAAGAGAGGACACAAGAAGACAGAATTAAAATTAAAGGTTCATCTTGTAATCACCCAGATGTATTAAAATTCCTCCTAAACAATAAGTACCAAGTTAATAGGACTCCTGGGTGAAATTTAGGCAACACAGAAAGGCCCATTTTACATAAATTCATCACGAAAAGTGCTTTATCAAACTCTAACCCAGTGGTTCTCAAACTGTGGGGTGGGCCTACTAGGGCAGCTCAAAGTAACAAAAAAGGGGGGCGCGAAAATGTGAAAAAAAATTAAACAAGAATCGAAAATGTGAAAAATACATCTATTGAAACCAAAACAAATTAACTTAAACTACATTCTGATACTAGAAAAATAAATATAGAGTTAGATAAATGTCGATAAAAGTTAAGTAGGTATAATAAAATATGCATCTATGATATATCATTAACTCTTTTAGGGCTAATTTTTTTTTTGTTTCTTTTCTCCCAGGGCTGAATATTTTTCCAAAAACTAACATTTTTTAAAAAAGAACACAAAGCAATTGTTTAACATATCAAATCAACAAAAAATATTTACTTTTGACAAATGTTACTGTCTTGCATGTTGTATGAGCCTGCATACTCTATGATTTCACATACATATCACATACATTTTACACAGCAAAGTCTGATCTCGCTCAAAGCAGCCAATTTCAGTCATTGCCACATTGCACTCCTTACAATACGTGTTGCTTTGATGCCTATTTTTCAATTGTCTGTTGCTGCATTTTCTCACATATATTGTTAGTGTGTACTGTAGAGAGACAAGTCACCCATTTGCCATCGTGCCATGCCACTGCCACCAAGTTTTCTGCCTGCATGAAAACCGTATTGTCACCTCTTTTCATCTTCTGAAACTTTATGAACTTTATGTATGGCATTATAGCCTGGCTCACCCCATGGGATTTGCTTCTGTTTATTACAGAAGTGAATAAAACTTTGCAGCAGCACGTACCTAAGCCACCAGGGGACAAAACACGTTTGGACCAATGCTCCCTGAAGTTATATCACCAGTTCTGTCCCATCTCTATTTGTAATGCCACAGCGCGCTTCATCTCGTCTTTCGTTGTGGGTTTCCACTTTGAAAAACGAGAATGTGATGCAAACGCAGCCCGCGATTCAAAAAAAATCTCTGCCTACCTGTTTGTCTCGTCTGACAGTAGCTGAAAAGCAACATCAGGAGAGAGCAGCCTGAAGTACAGCAGCTGGTGATCTGTCGTGTCCAAAAGCAAGCCATGCCGTCTTGTAAACTCCGGTAGCCAGATCGGCTCTCAACGGATCAATGTCTGTGTATTTATCCCATGCGAACCTTGCCGTAGATGCATCTGCTGCGGGAAGGCACTCAACTGGCAGCAGATCCGCTGGAGCGGCATCGGCTGGTGTCTGATCAGCTGATGCCTGCTTCTCACTCTCTTGCTCGATCTCCTGATCACTGCCAATAAAGTCTGAAAAATCAAGAGTCCGACTCCGCGATAATGCGCAAAACAACGTCCGTCTGCCAAGTGTTTTCTTTTCTGCACTTGCTTCTCTGCCTTTTCACATGTCGGTGCCATCTTGCCTTTGTTTACATTTCGCACCTCACGCACACGCAATGTTTATTTGCCGAGTCAACGAGTCTAGCATTCCTCGAAGCACAGAGGGAATGCCTGTGACGTGACAGTGAGATTTGTCACCATTAACAGCTGATTCTCACCCTCTATCCCTGGATGTCGACTTTTGTCGACATTCGCCTTCAACCCCTCCTGTCGACAAAAGTCGACATCCGCCCTAAAAGAGTTAATTAAAAAAGAACAAATTGGTATTAGTGGGCTCCTTTCAAAAAAACGTTAGGGGGGTGCGATTAAAACTGTTAGGAAAACTCGGGTGGCAGATACTTAAAGGTTGAGAAACGCTGCTCTAACCCATCCACATGAAGAAATAAAACATAAAGCTAACTCCCTCCAATTCAGTGAATAAGAAACACAGAAAAGCTTCTGCAGGACATGGAGTCTGAAAGCCACAACTTTTGATGGAACATCAAGAAGTTCCTGACTGGTAAAAACAGCACACTCTGCCGTATCCAATCCAAGCCATCCCAAAAGAAATTGACCATCACTCTATGGATCTTATTTAAAAGCCCCAGGGGGGATCACAACATTGAAGCCACTAAATTGTTGATGACAATCATCCACCCTCTGTATGACAGTTTAATTGCAATCTCTAAAAGTCCCTCCGAACTACTTTCGACTGACCCAAGATGCCTGAAACACCTCCTGTTCCACGTCAGTCCACCAGGCAAGGCTGGTAGTGGACATCCAGACCAGGAGCCCAGTAAGAAGCCGTTACTTTTTTACCAATTGATTTTCTCTGATGATATGCTATCAAATTTTTGTTGGCAAGAAATTAACACTTCAGTGTCCTCCTTTGATTTGATAAATATAATACAATACAATACAATTTATTTTTGTATAGCTCAAAATCACACAAGAAGTGCCGCAATGGGCTTTAACAGGCCCTGCCTCTTGACAGCTCCCCAGCCTTGACTCTCTAAGAAGACAAGGAAAAACTCCCAAAAAACCCTTGTAGGGAAAAAATGGAAGAAACCTTGGGACAGGCAGTTCAAAGAGAGACCCTTTCCAGGCAGGTTGGGTGTGCAGTGGGTGTCAAAAAGAACGGGTCAACACAGAACAGAGCAAATCCTCAATACAGTATAAAATAAAAATTTTACAAGTATGGAGCAGAATTTAACAGTAGATGATATCACATAATATGATTTGCATTTGTTTAGAGTCCTGGAGACCTCAGCCATCAAGCTGCCTCCCCCATTTGGCCATTCCACAGCTGAACAGTGCTGGGCCAGCCAATCCGATGAAAGGACCCCTCTACTCCACGATTCCTGCGATCCTCCATCAGAGATGACTTTACCTTAGGTAGGCAAAACAACTTGGCAGGTGGGCCGTGGCACCAAGTGCCACATTTGAGTACCGAGAAGAGAAACAGAATAGGTGAGAGTTAGTAACAAATTATAACTATCATGTTACTTATGTTTTAGTGCTAATGAGTAACAACAGAGATGCAGTCTGTACAGTTAATCAGCAGCTCTAGTCAGGATGTGCTAAACTGAAGTAGTGAGTCTTCAGCCGGGATTTAAAAGCTGAGACCGAAGGGGCATCTCTTATAGTAGCAGGCAGACCATTCCACAGTTTAGGGGCCATGTAACTAAAGGCTCGAGCTCCCACTGTTATTTTATTAATTCTTGGAATCATAAACAGACCGGCATCTTGAGATCTTATTGTGCACTCTGATTTGTAAGTCATGATAAGTTCAGAAGTTCATAAAGACAACAATATCATCAGCGTAGGCCAAACACTTGAAACTAAGATTTGAATAGGATGGAAATGTAAATGATCCGCTGTGGCAACCCCTAACGGGAGCACCCGAAAGAAGAAGAAGAAAGAAATGTTACCCCCCTGTAGTCTCTGCCTCAGCTGGAAGAGAAATGGCTCGATGGACAACACGTAAAGCATGCCAGACAAGGGGCAGCCCTGCTGAATTCCCCTCTTGACTGAAAACGGCGCGTTCAGAGTGCCATTAACTTTTTAAAATTCCAAAAACATTGGTGTATAACAGCTTAATCATTTTAACAAAATCCTCCCCAAACCCAAAATATGTTCAATGTTTTAAACAGAAAATGGTGATCTCGGTCAAAAGCTTTTTCCTGGTCCATGGATAAGATTCCTAAATCCACCCTGAAAAGATGTGAGACTGAAATGACATCCCACAATAGAAAAATGTTGACATAAATAGTCCTATCGGGTACACAGTCTGACAGGCCAAAGTTCTATCGGGTACAAAGTCTGACAGGCCAAAACCCTCGAGAAGATCTTATAGTCCATTTACAGTAGGCTCACAGGGCACCAGTTTTTTATTTGGCAAAGGTCTTCCTTCTTAGGCAGCAGAGAAACGACTGCTCTTCTGCAGCTTAACGACAATTCACCATTCTGTACACTTTCTAAGAACACCAAGTACACCTCTGCACCCGGTAGATACCAGAATTGTTTACTGAATTCAGCTGGGATGCCGTCGATTCCTGGTGCCTCCCCAGTATTTAAATCGATAGATAGATAGATAGATAGATAGATAGATAGATAGATAGATAGATAGATAGATAGATAGATAGATAGATAGATAGATAGATAGATAGATAGATGGATACTTTATTAATCCCAATGGGAAATTCACATTTTCCAGCAGCAGCATACTGATACAATAAATAATATTAAATTAAAGAATGATAATAATGCAGGTGAAAAAAAGACAATAACTTTGTATAATGTTAAATGTTAACGTTTACCGCCCCCCCCCCCCCCCCCCCCCCGGGTGGAATTGAAGAGTTGCATAGTTTGGGGGAGGAACGATCTCCTCAGTCTGTCAGTGGACCAGGACAGTGACAGCAGTCTGTCGCTGAAGCTGCTCTTCTGTCTGGAGATGATACTATTTAGTGGATGCAGTGGATTCTCCATAATTGATAGAAGCCTGCTGAGCGCCCTTCGCTCTGCCACAGATGTTAAACTGTCCAGCTCCATGCCAACAATAGAGCCTGCCTTCCTCACCAGTTTGTCCAGGCGTGAGGCGTCTTTCCAGGTTCCAGCCAGTGCTGAAAGCTTATTTCTGCCTCCAACTTCAGCTTTACTGTCGCTGCAATTTTTTGTAATTCATCCAAATAGTCCAACATTGCTGACTCATTAATTAAACCATCCTTAAATAAGTCCAAGTAAAAAGACACCGCAAAGTTCCTGATCTCCTCCGTAGTATGCCACTCGTGACCTTCAGTGTCCTGCAGCATGTGCATCAGTTTACTCTGCACCTCTTTCTTTTCCAGATTAAAGAAAAATTTTGTAGGTGCTTCCAGGTGATTTAAAGTCTGACAACGAGAGCGCACCAAGGCACCTTGGGCAAGAAGTTCCAGGAGTTCAGAAAGTAATCGTTTTTTGGACTTTTTTGGACTTTAATACAGAAAGTGTATCTTCACTAAAGCAGTCTTTAAAATGGTGTGTAGATTTGTAATGTCCTCCTCAAAGCGCCTCATTTTGTAAAGACACCCCCTAGTCACTTGCTGAGTGTACTGTTGGCAAAAGGCTTTTATTTGCACCTTTGACACATCCCGCCATTGTCTAAGAGATGTGAATCTGGGCTTGGTTAGTGTCCAGTGTTGGCAAAAAAACTCAAAACACATCAGGAAATGGGAATCCTCTAACAAGGAGACATTAAAGTGCCAAAGAGATTTAGAGAAAGGCTTTTTAGGGATAGAGACATTTATTCCCACCAGTGAGTGATCTGAAAAACCAACTGGACAAATATAAACCTTTGTGATTGTGTTCAGCAGGTGACTCAAACAGTTGAAACGGTCTTAACGTCCTATCGAAAGGCACACTCACCTTTACCCAGGTGTACTGACTATCTAATGGAAATTTACTTTGCCAGACGTCCACCTGGTCCAAGTGGTCTTATAAGATGTGTAAAGCTTGTACAGACAATGGATGTGACTTAGCACCATTACGGTCCAGTAGAGCATTCTCAGTTTAATTGTAATCTCCTCCCTCTAACAGTTTAAGTTTAAGGTTAAATCCTCCTTTGCCATTTGACGCATTGGGCAGCAAGTCGCCTCCATTGTGATCAGTCCTGCACGACATTCTCTTCCTCATCCCACGCGATATCAACATTATGCAAGTTATCTATGAACATCCGCCGCCATGTGATTTTCGGCCATCCCTGCTTCTACTTTTCTTGGGCCAGATTCCACAGCATGGCCACCTTCGGTATCCGGTTGCATTGCATCCACAGAACATGCCTGGTGAATTGGAACCTTCGTTCAGTGACCATAGTGGAGAGCGGGGAGGATTTCAGTCAGTGATATACCTCTGCATTTGTTATTCAATCATTATAGGTGATTTTCAAGATGCACCGCAAGCACCATTGTTGGAAAACATCATGTTTATGGGCTAAGGTCTTAGCCATAGTCCATGTCTCGCAAGCATAGATGGGGGTTGGAATGATGATTATGGAGAAAAGCTGGTTGTCAGTAGGCAGAGATAGTAAAGATATTGCCCAGACAGGACGGAGTCTCTGAAAAGCTGTCATCACTTTTTCATTTCGACAAGTCACATCACGCTTGATGTCACCATTGGAGGTAATGACACTACCGAGGTACATAAAGCTTCCTCGATCCTCTGTGATGGGCACGTGTGCCCAAGCATAGCTGACCTGCATGATTCTCATCTTTTTCCTACTAATATGCAATCCGATCTTTTCAAATTCATTCTCAAGGGTCATGGTTTGGTCATGAAGCGATTCTTGAGTTGGGCCCGGTATGACAATGTTGTCCGTGAAATCAAGGTCTGCTAAAGGGCAGCCATCGAATCAGGGATGCTGAGGTCCAGGTGATCCAGTAAGCGCTGTGCAATGAAGTCAGTTTCCAAGAGAAAGAGCAGAGGAGATAGGATGCAACCTTGTCTGACACCCGACTTAATATAGAAGAAGTCGTCAACTCCATCTTCAGTCCTGATGGAGCAGCAGGAGCCGTTGTAGAGATTACAAATCAGGTTGACGTAGGATCTTGCTATACTCCAGAGCATATCGCGGTGTACCTAATCAAAAGCCATCATAAAGTCTATTAAGTTGAGCGAGAGGCTTTGTTGATATTTGAACGACTGCTCAATGACTGTATATATTGTAAAAATCTGCTCGATACACGATTGGCCACTACAAAAACCGGCCTGTTCTTCTTACATGTACTCATTCACAGTCTGTCGTAACCGCCACAAAACGACAATCGTCAAGACTTTTCCTTTGCACTGTCAGAAGCGTTATTCCCGTCTAGTTGTTGCAAATTGAAAGGTCATTCTTCTTCAGAAGTTTCACAATGAGGACATTTTTAATGGTTGAACTTTCAGAGTCAGAACAGCTATCAATATTAACACTCAAGCTCTCACACAAATGTCCATATTTGGATGGTCTAACAACCAATAATTCTGTTTCATCAGCATTTAAGAACTCATACTCATCCATATTTTAATTTCTGACAGACATGTCTCTAAAGCAGTTGGTAAAAGTCATTTGGATTTACATGTACAGTATATATAGCTGTGTATTCTCAGCATAACAGTGAAAATTAACACCATATTTACAAATTAAGTCACCAAGGGTAAGAGCATAGAAAGAAAAAGGCAGAGAGACAAGGATTGATGCCTGGGGTACACCAAACTTTACTTAAAAAAATTCAGAGATTGTATTACTAGGGTGTTGTACCGTGTTAGCCATTATGAATGTAGAGAAAAGCCAAGCAAAATGACACCTTTTATTGGGTAACTAAAAAGACTACAATACGCAAGCTTTCGGGGCAACTCAATGATTACATCTTGCCTGAAGAAGGGGCCTGAGTTGCCTCGAAAGCTTGCATATTGTAATCTTTATAGTTAGAGATTGTATTTTAACTTTCACATTGAGCTCTATTTGATAAATAAGAGTGAAACAATGAAAGTACCATCCCCTGGATGCCAATGTACTTCTCTAAGCGGCTTAAAAGTATGCTGTGGTCTATGGTATCAAAAGCTGCACTTAAGTCAAGAAGCAGCAACACTGGTGTCAAATTTGAATCCACAATGATCAGTAGATCATTATTTATTCTGGTCAAAGCAGTTTCTGTAGAAAGCGAAATTGAAATGTGTCAAAAAGGTTATTGCCAGACAAGTAGGCATTAAGGTGATCATTGACAGCCAATCCGAGTAATTTAGACATAAAAGAAAGATTGGAAATTGGTTGATAATTTTTCAAAATCTTTGGATCCAAGCTAGATTTTTGAAGCAGTGGCTTAATAATGGCAGTTTTTAAAGCTGAGGGCACAGAGCCGATGGCAAGTGACTAATTGATAATATTCACACTAGAACCAATTCAACCAGGAGACAGTTGCTTAGAAAGATAAGACAGTATCAGGTCTAATATGCAGGTTGTAGGTTTGGAAGCAGTTATCAGGCAGGACAAAGCCTCAGGGGAAAGGAATTCAAATTGTGAAAAGTTGTAAGAGGTCCGAGCCACAGTGCCTGTATTCATAAAAGTACTGGGGAGATCATAGCCACCACTCTGAGAGGAATTTAGACCAGGGGTCCCCAATCACAGTCCTGGAGGGCCGCAGTGGCTGCAGGTTTTTGCTCCAACCCATTTGCTTAATAAGAAGCACTTATTTCTCAAGTAACACTTCTGCTTCACTTTAGTTGTTTCGCTTGTTAAGATTTTGAACCCTTATTGCTTATTTTAGTCTTAAACAGCTGTATTCTTGGTTTTTAATGACTCATTATTAGCAATAAGATGCAAATGACAAAAGAAACCAGCATTTCTCCATTTAGCTTGTTACCATTTACACCTATGTGTATTTATCGTATACAAGTTGGTTTAATTAAATACTTGTAGTTGTAACTTCTTCAGACTTCTCATTGGTCTCATGGTTGCCTCCCTCACTTGTCTTCTTATACAATCACTCAGGTTTTGAGGACGATCTGCTGAGGATTGATTTACAGCTCTGCCATCCACACTCTTTCCATTTCTTCTTGATTGATTTAACTGGATATTCGGTGATGTCGGTATTTCCTCGTCTCCATCCCCTAACTTGTGCTTTTCACTGAGTTGCTCAGAGTGTTCATTGTGTTGGTTAGATCACCATATTGTCTCACCACAAGTTGGACCTTTCACATACTGGTGCATTTCTAATGCAATTAAGTGCAACCCCTGACAGATGATCTCCATTGAAGTAATTCTGTAACTGTTAAAATTGATTGGCTGCACCAGTGATGATTTAGGGGTGTCAAATTATTATTCTGTGGTTTATTTTGGCAATTCTTTTTGATGAATGTGCAGAGATCTGTTTTTACTTTGACATTAATGTCTTTTTCTGTTGATCAATTGTCAAAAAAGCCTAATAAAATCCACCATCATTGAATGCTGTTTAAGTACTTTTTATAAGCACCGTGTTGCTACATATATTACCAATATTTACAATAACAACATTTATTTGTATAGCACTTTTTCATCCAAATGGTATAGATCAAAGTGCTTTACAAAATGAAGAAAGTAAATTTTATATGAATCATAAATAACATACTAAGCATCAAAGAATAAAGTAAGGTCTGATGGCCAGGAGGACAAAAAAAAAACCAAAAAATCTCCAGAGGACTGGAGAAAAAAAATCTGTAGGGGTTCCAAGGCCACGAGACCACCCAGCCCTCACTGGGCATTCTACCTAACAGAGATGATCTCAATCAGTCCTTATGGCTTTGAGGCTTCAGGTGAAAGTATTTGATGATGATGGTCATGTGGACCTCTGGCCTTCAATCCAATGTAGGAACTGCATTGTGTCCTGCTCAGGTGGTTGTGGTGCAGATCATCACCACAGAAAACCGGAAAAAGAGCAGCAGAGAATGGTAGGGATTAGTATAGATTGTAGAGCCTTGATAAAAATGATAATTCAATGCACATATAGCTTAACAGGGATACACTAAAATGTAGCTATGAGAAAGCCATGTCAAAATAATGGGTTTTTAGCAGATTTGTAAAGCGCTCCACCGTATTAGCCTGGCAAATTTCTATTGGTAAGCTATTCCAACTTCTTTTAAATTTATCTCTTGGAATTATAAGCAACTAGCCATCTCCTGCAGCTTCAACCATATAGCAATGAAACAGGACAGTAAGGACGGCCCTGCCGGCTACCCACACTTCCCCCTCCATTTAGCCCACAGCATCTGTCTCGGATTAGCGCGAATATATTGATCCTGCAAGCGAACTATGATTCTTAGCACGATCAGAGAACTCGCAAAATCAACTGGAATGTTCAAGCAAATTATAGAAAAAAAAACCCACTCTAAATCCATCAAGTAGCTCTCTTGTTCGCTAGCTAAGTGGAGGTACGCAATTAACAGTCCCGCGCGGCCCTCCCCGCGTAGTAGTGAAACAGGACAGTGAGGAGGGCCCTGCCCAGCTCCATGCTCCTGATGCCATGTTTCCCCCATCCCCTTGTCCCGCTGCATGTCTTTCATATTCGTGCAAATAAATCGGTACCGCAAGCAAACTATGATATATGATATATTTGCCGTGCCTTACAGACCTGAGTTTGATTCCCCGCTGGGGATAAAGTGTTGCTTTTTTTTTTTCTTTTTAACCTCAAACGGACATAAAATTTATAAATTGGTATGCACTGTCAGTTAATGAGATCGTTATATTTTCATGTGGGATGCTCCTTTTAAAATAGGTTAAAAAGAAAAAAAAAAAGCAACACTTTATCCCCAGCGGGGAATCGAACTCAGATCTGTAAGGCACGGCAAAGCTGCTGTGCTCTAAGAAGCAAATCTTAGCACGCTACGCCACGGAAACTGTTGTAGCAACCTTGAAGTTTTTGTGAAAGTGTTTATTTGATCTTTGGAACTCAGGCTTTACACATTCTATAGTTTGTGCCTACTACATTTTGTAACATTTATTACTAAAATATGAAAAAGTATCTGTTTTAACAATGTGTTTACACAGATTACTGTAGAAACGGTACACACATGAAATGCGTGTGTTCCAAATAACGATCTATTATTTCCACTCTAAAACTCCACTTCACTCCCAGATAATCAATCAAGGCATGAGCTGGGAAAAGTTTGCTCATGTTCTAAGTCGGTGGAGGGGTGGAATAGCCGGCTGCTGGCAGCTTGTCTTTTATCAGCACATTTAGAGGACAAAGGATGCTGGCGGAGAGGTGTGAATGGATTTAAGAAGCGATTTAAGGTGGTCCGGATCTACAAGTTTTTTCGTAGGCTCTGGTAATTCTAGTGTTAAAAGCGGGCAGACAGACATTGGATTTTATATATAGAGAGATATGGACAGTAGCATGTGGACACCCCTCCAAATTATTGAGTTCAGGTGTTTCATTATTGACAAGTTTATAAAATCAAGCACATAGAGAATAATGACCAGTCATAAAGGCTCTTTGGTGTGATAAAAGTCAATAAGCAGTTCCTTGGTTTTGGTGATGTTAAGTTGCACACAATTCTTTCTGCACTTTTTCTCAAAGTTCTCCCCCTGACTCTTCTCCTTTGTCTCATCCCCTTTATCAATACACCCCATTAGTGCAGAATCATCTGATAATTTCTGCAAGCGACCTGACCTGCTGTTATATTTCTAGTCGGAGGTGTACAGAATGAAGAGTAAAGCAGTAAAGTTCCTCGTGGTGCTCCAGTGTTACTCACACAGTCCTTGAGTCTCACACGGTGTTCTGCCTGACTAGTTCTTTATCTAGGACACCACAGGCTCATCCAGGTGCAGATCCCTGAGTTTACTCCTTAACAGGGATGGCTGGATGGTATTGACAGCACTGGAGACATCAAAAAAACTCATCTTCGGGGTGCTCCAGGTGAGAATAAGCCTCATGTGTATATATATATATATATATATATATATATATATATATATATATATATATATAAATGTATATATGTTACACCGATCCCTCTCCCACTTGGACAGAGGCAGTGGTGCTGTAAGAATTATGTTTCTGGACT
Organism: Erpetoichthys calabaricus; assembly: GCF_900747795.2. Lineage (NCBI taxonomy): Eukaryota > Metazoa > Chordata > Cladistia > Polypteriformes > Polypteridae > Erpetoichthys > Erpetoichthys calabaricus. The sequence goes on from NC_041394.2 coordinate 5,646,166, forward strand.
TCTCTAGCGCCTTCAACATCATCCAACCTCTGCTCCTTAGGGACAGGATGACAGAGATGGGAGTAGATTCATACCTGGTGGCATGGATCGTGGACTATCTTGCAGACAGACCTCAGTATGTGCGTCTCAGGAACTGTGGGTCTGACATTGTGATCAGCAACACAGGAGCGCTGCAGGGGACTGTACTTTCTCCGGTCCTGTTCAGCCTATATACATCAGACTTCCAATACAACTCGGAGTCCTGCCACGTGCAAAAGTTCGCTGACAACACTGCTATCATGGGCTGCATCAGGAGTGGGCAGGAGGAGGAGTATAGGAACCTAATCAAGGACTTTGTTAAATGGTGCGACTCAAACCACCTACAACTGAACACCAGCAAAACCAAAAAGCTGGTGGTGGATTTTAGGATGACCAGGCCCCTCATGGACCCCGTGATCATCAAAGGTGACTGTGTGCAGAGGGTGCAAACCTGGGAGTACAGCTGGATGATAAATTGGACTGGACTGCCAATACTGATGCTCTGTGCAAGAGAGGACAGACCCGACCCTTAGAAGGCTGCAGATGTTCTACCAGACGGTTGTGGCGAGCGCCCTCTTCTATGCAGTGGTGTGCTGGGGAGGCAGCATAAAGAAGAGAGACGCCTCACGCCTGGACAAACTGGTGAGGAAGGCAGGCTCTATTGTAGGCATGGAGCTAGACAGTTTGACATCTGTGGCAGAGCGACGGGCAAGATTCATGGAGAATCCACTGCATCCACTGAACAGTATCATCTCCAGACAGAGGAGCAGCTTCAGCAACAGACTGCTGTCACTGTCCTGCTCCACTGACAGACTGAGGAGATCGTTCCTCCCTCACACTATGCGACTCTTCAATTCCACCCGGGGGGGTAAAACTATCTATCATGGAGCAGATACACAATTGCACCCTCCACTCCAATCGTTGTCCAAACAGACAAACAGCATTTGGTCCAAGTGGTTTACCACAAGAAGACTCATATAGTCCTGGACCAGCCTCCCAAAGGTCTTCATGATGTGAGACGTAAGTGCCACAGGTCTGTAGTCATTAGATGAAGAGGCGCCTGCCTTCTTTGGAACAGGAACAATACAGGATGTTCTCCACAGCAGAGTTGTAGGGACAGACTGAACAGGTGACAGAGGACGCCACAAAGTTAATCAGCACAGGCTTTAAGGACTTGACGACTGACTCCATCTGTTCATGTGTCTTTTCCAGTGTGTAGTTGTCTCCTTACTTGGTCTTCAGTTCTGAACAGCCCATAGTGACGGTTACAAGTGGAATAGGCCATCTCCATGTTCATGCTCATGGTTTTGTAATGGGATGTCCAAGAAGCTCATATCGGTGTGGTGTGATCGTCAGCTGTCCACAAACCTTTGACCACATAGTGTATGTATTTGAAAGTGGATCATGTGACCGACTGCCATCCTCTGTAGCACTGCTCCCTGCCTTATTCCCAATGCTGTCATTTCTGTTATCAAGCAAAAGATAAAAATATTACCGTTATACTCCTGAAGGAGATACATTTGCCACCCTGATGAGCAATAACAAACCTCAATAATGATAATAATAATTTAGCACCTTACCTTTTATTCGACATTTTTATGAGTCACTGATTTGAAAGCACCTGCCACTTCTGCATTGAAATGAAAAATGAAGTTTCTCCCACTGCCAACTGTGTTTTCATTTTGCTTAACACACACATATTGAGTATAATTTGAACTTTTTATACTCAAAACTATTTTAACATTTAATATTAATGGAGGTTTACCTCTGAGCTGAAAGAATTAAACTGGAGTAAAAAAAAATCTAAAACTCAAACCAACAGAAAGTGAGGATTCAATCATTCCACGGTGTATTATTGTGGCCTTCATTTTGTGACCAATCATCAGATAAATTTGCTCTCCGCATTTGATTGTATTGATTTCAGTTGCTGCCAGCTCTAAAAAAAATGTTGTTTTCCTGGAGACGCATCAGTGTGTGTGGAGGTCGTGTAAACATTCCCAGACGCCTCTTGCCAAATACACATCGACAGATCCTCGTTTTTCAAACACTGCTAGGCCTCAAGCAGTGACTGATTTGGGACTTTGTTGCATTAGTCTGCCGCAGATCAATTTCCAATCTTCGGGGTTACAGAGTATAAGAAATGAGAATGACCTGCCAAGCCCAACAGATATGGTCACGGTAGACCTCAAGAAGCAATCATGAAGCTCACCTTTGTTGAACTTTTTTGTGGGCTAAGAGAATTTTGCATATAAAAAGCACATACTGAATGCAGTGTGGGCTTGAGCATAGGGAGAAATTAAAAATAATGATGTCCTGCTCCTTACCTGCTAATACTTTGATTCCTTGTGAGGGGAAAGGAATATTGTGAAATAATCCTCAAATAAAACATATATAAAAAAAACACCTTTCTGAAATTACTTTTGTGTTTACCTACCTAGTCTGTGACTCAGAAGCTGGAGCAGAAGGTCTTACAATGCTGGAATTCAGCCATCTTCTAAGCCACGTAGTCCCGAACAGGGTCATGTGGGGTGCTGGAGCCTATCCCAGCCAGCCAGCCAGCATAGGGTGCAGGGCAGGAGCAAATTGTGGACAGGGTGTGCCAATACATTGCAGGGAAAACACACACATACAACCCCAACCACATACTAGTGCCAATTTAGTATTGCCAGTTCACCTAACCTGCAAGTCTGAACTGTGGGAGGAAATCCATGCAGATACAGCAAGAACATGAAAAACATGCAGGGAGGATCCATGATGCGAACCTTGGTATCCTTATTGTAAGGCAGCCATGCTACCACTGCTGTGCCACCCTGTTGGAATTCATTTTCTGAACCCACTGCTGTGTGCAGTTTCAGGCAAAAGGCTGGACAGGCCTGTCAAGTCTTAAACACATCTACTGTTCTTTTTATATTTCCATTATGATTATGAAGAAAGGTAACTCTAGTCTATCAAATTAAATAGAGTGTATAATGGGACATCCTGAGGGTTTGTGGGATCCCCTCGAGGTTGCTGGATATGATGGCCGGCCTGTACACTGGTACTGTGAGTGCTGTGCAGAGTGGAGGGAGAACCTCTGTGTTTTTCCCTGTTGATTCTGGGGTTCGTCAGCGTTGTGTTTTGCTCCTACTCTGTTCAATGCTTCTATGGACTGGGTGTTGGGCAGGGTTGTGGGGTCCAGCAGCTGTGGGGCAACTGTTGGTGAAGAAAGATTCACGGATCTTGACTTTGCTGATGATGCTGTGATCTTTGCGGAGTCAATGGAGGCTCTGATCGGGGCGCTCGAGAGACTGAGTGAGGAGTCAGAGTGTCTGGGTGTGTGAGGGTCCTGATAAAAATCAAAAGCCAGGCCTTTAATGACCTCTTGGGCACAGCCATCAGCAGTGTATCTGTTTGTGGAGGGAGTGTAGACCACCTCAAGAGGTTTACTTACCTTGGCAGTGACATTCGTGTCTCTGGTGACTCTACCTGTGAAGTCAGTAGACAGATTGGGAGAGTCACTGGAAAGGGGTGTGTGGAGCTCCCAATATCTATGCAAAAGGACGAAGGTCCAAGTCTTTAGAGTCCTGGTGCTTCCTGTCTTACTTTATGGTTGCAAGACATGGACGCTATCCAGTGACCAGAGACAAAGACTGGACTCCTTTGGTACTGTGTCTCTCCAGAAAATCCTTGGGTACCGTTGGTTTGAGTTTGTGTTGCTCATGGAGTCCCGAATGAGGCACATGACCTGCATTGTGAGGGAGCGTCAGTTACGGCACTACAGCCATGTGGCGTGTTTCCCCGAGGGTGATCCAGCTTGTAAAATCCTCATTGTTGGGGACCCGAGTGGCATGACCAGACCAAGGGGTCACCCACGTAACACCTGGCTGCGGCAGATAGAAGGTCCAGAGAGTGGGACTGGACCACATGTCTGCCTGGGGGGTTGCCAACCGGGATCCCAAGCTGTTTTGTCGTGTAGTTGGTGCGGCAACACACTGTACCAGTGCATGCTCCCCAACTTGACTTGTGTAATATTGTAGCGGTGCTGCATTAATGAGGACGTCTTAATGTGTTTTGTGCCGAGTTGCGACTTTCCTAGAATTGTCCTGCTTATTTAGTCTATCGTTCGTCTGTGTAAATGTTGTCCCCTGGAAACAAAGGGGGAAGGAGAACATTGCAGGACCATGACCCCTCAAGGTACTTTGCCTGTCCACCCATCAAGTCCATCCGGTTATTGTTTATTTAAATGAGAGGGGATAGATAGAGGGGGAAAGGAGAGAAACCAGAACACAACTCAGAAACACATCAAGAAACAGAGAAATGCTGATCTGGATCGTCACGCACCTTTCCACAGGTTGCTGCTCTCAATGCCGGACCTGTAACACTCTCGTAAGTAGTAACAGGACATGCCAAGGACGAGATGGTTTCTTTTTATTTCGGGAAAGGAGCATACAACCAAGTGCTTCCGTACCGCAGTTACCACTGGACAGTTTCTAACTGGCTTAGGTTCATTATCATTAATCACTCTCTGGACAATTTCCTGGACTTTATGTGTGTTATGTGTTTTGTGTACGTCATATCTGTTTTATTTTCAGTGTAGGGTCAAAGGTGGGTTTACTTCATATATTTATTGCTGCACTGTTTATTATAATATTCCGCTGTCCACTCGTGGGGTTGTGTGTGTGTGTTAGGGGAAGGAGGGAGGTGAGATATTTATACTGTGTGGCATTTTGTTTCACTTCTTTATATATATATATATATATATATATATATACACATACATACAGTATACATTCATTTTGATACCTTACCTACTGTTTGCCTTTTTTGTCTATTAGATCGCTAGTTGTGGAAGTACAGCTTTTCTAAGTCTAACGCCCTTCAGGTTGCCAGGCCATAGGTTATGGTAGTGTAGTTGCCGGTCCAGACGATTGGGCTGGCCTTTACAGTATTAACGAGTGTTTATGTCTTTTATTGTTAGTTTTGAGTTATCATGTGTCATATGTTTCTGTATTTTCTATTATGATTATTATTATGTCTTTTTCAATGTACCTCTGTTCCTTGTTCTTTGTGGGTGGAACCCCAGGAGGTGGAGCCATCCTGATGTCACCACTCCTGAGCCCTCCCTCTGAATATTTAAGTCAGCTGAAAAGGCTCAGAAGCCAGAAATCATTCTTTTACTTTGGAAATACTTGTCAGTATGTCTAGTGTAGATGGATTTTGAAGATCTAAGGTTACAATTTGGAGTGTAAGGTGACAGACTTTCCAAAATATAGGATGATAAGAGATTATTTAAGGCTTTGTAAACCATTAGCAGTATTTTAAAGTCAATTCTGAATGGCACGGGTAACCAATGTAATGATATCAAAACTGGTGAGATGTGCTTGGATTTTCTTTTTCCAGTTAGGATTCTGGCAGCTGCATTCTGCAAAAGTTGTAACCGATTGATTTCTTAGGTAATCCTGTTAGGAGTGCTTTATAGTAATCTAGTCAACTAAAAACCAGATGAGTAGAAGTGACAAAGTTGTTTTGTACCCTTGCCCTGGTCTGTGCCTCACTACAATTTACAGGGAGTTCCTTGGACTTCATGGCTTGCTTTTTGTGCTGACATACACTGTGTATGGTGGAACCTTATATACTTAAGAAATCTGGCGACCAAGAGGAGACCATTCAGTCCACCAAACTCGTTTGTTACCTGTGCTGTCCCAGCAGCTTATCAACATACTTTTTAAAGGATATCAAGGTTTCTGCTTCAACTACATGACCAGGTAGTTTGTTCCAAATTTCCCAAACCCCTTGCATGAAGAAGTGTTTCTCCTGGCTTCAGTCCTAAATGCACTTCCCCTTAATTTCCACTGTCATCCACAAGTACCCTAAAGCTGAAAGAACTCTGTTGGATCTACTTTATCAATGTCTTTGAGGATTTTGGAGATCCAGATTAGGTTCCCATGTATTCTTCTTTGCTTGAGTCTGTCACAGTAGAACATGTCCTTAAGTCTTGAGTCTGCTTTCCTTTGCTCAGTGTGAAATGAATAACACAAGAGATCATAAAGGGATGGGGCATCTGAAGGTGATCCCCAATAAAACTGAAAAAGAAAACATGAAGTAAATGCAACAACATTTATTTCTGTAGCACGATTTCATACAAATGATGTAGCTCAAAGTGCTTTACAAGATGAAGAAAGAAAAAAGAAAAAATATCAAAATAAAATTAGCCAATACTAATTAACAATGAATAAAGTAAGGTCTGATGGCCAGGGAGGACTGAAAAACAACAAAAAACTCCAGAGGGCTGGAGAAATAAAGAAAATCTGCAGGGGATCTGAGGCCAAGAGACCACCTGGCCAGTCCCCACTGGGCATTCTACCTGACATAAATGATCTCAATGAGTCCTCGTGGTTTTCTTGGCTTCATGTGGAAGAATTAGATGATGATGGTCATGTGGACATCTGGCCTTCAATCCATCCATATAGGGACTGCATGGTGCTCTGATCAGTTGGTGGTGATACAGATCGCTAACATAGAAAACTGGAAAAAGAACAGCAGAGAAAGCAGGGGGTTAGTATGGATTTTGGAGCCATGAAAAAAAGACAATTCAATGCATATACAGAATATCAGGGTTACACTAAAATGAAGCTATGAGAAAGCCATGTTAAAATAATGAGTTTTTAGCAGATTTTTAAAGTGCTCCACCGTATTAGCCTGACGAATTTCTATCGGTAAGCTATTTCAGATTTTAGGTGCATAACAGCAGAAGGCCGCCTCACCACTTCTTTAACGTTTAGCTCTTGGAATTATAAGCAGGCACTCATTTGAAGATCTAAGATTACGATTTGGTGAGTAAAGTGAAGGGCATTCTGAAATATAGAAAAGAGTGAGATTATTTAAGGCTTTGTAAACCTTCAGCAGTATCCATCCATCCATTTTCCAACCCGCTGAATCCGAACACAGGATCATGGGGGTCTGCTGGAGCCAATCCCAGCCAACATAGGGCAGAAGGCAGGAACCAATCCTGGGCAGGGTGCCAACCCACCGCAGGACAGACACAAACATACCCATACACCAAGGACACACTAGGGCCAATTTAGAATTGCCAATCCGCCTAACCTGCATGTCTTTGGACTGTGGGAGGAAACCGGAGCGCCCGGAGGAAACACGGGGAGAACATGCAAACTCCATGCAAGGAGGACCCGGGAAGCCAACCCAGGTCCCCAGGTCTCCCAACTGCGAGGTAGCAGTGCTACCCACTGTGCCGCCCACGGAAATTATTACTCTGTGAAATAAAGGAACAGCGAAAAGAGATCAAATATATTGTTCGGATTTAAACTTTAAGTCGGAAACTTGTAGAACATCTAATTTGTGTTGCCATCAAGGAAAAGTATGAGAAGAGGCGTATCCGCAAGAATTAAAAGATTTGTTGTTTGGTGAAACTGAAATCCACATGCAAAGCAAGCAGAGGGCAAAGTCCCCTAGTATCTATGAAAAGAGAAATAAAAGCAAGATTCCTGCCACTCTCTTTAAAATTCTTTACTGGAAAGTTCTCATATTAATTTATTATTATATTAATGATGCAGCTAAACTAAATTGTGCTCCTATCATTCATTTCCTTGATAGCTTCAGAAATGATAGAGCGGTGGTTCTGAGACTAAAGTTATGTGCTGGTAGCTGGAAGGTTGCCGGTTCAAATCACATTAATGTTAGAAAGGATCCTACTCTGGTGGGCCCTTGAGCAAGAACCTTAACCTGAAAATTGCACCAGGGGTGCTGTACAATGGCTAACCCTGCACTCTGGCCTCCAAAGGACACGAGAAAAGACAATTTCCCCTCAGGGATTAATCAAGGATATCAAATAAATTTAAGATAATGGAGAATGTCAAAAAATAAATGAGAAGCAGAAGTGAAATATTGAAAGCAAAAGCAGAAAAATAGGACTGTTAGGACAGTTTAAAAGTGTTGTGTTTCAGCCAGGCTTCCATTCTCGACTGGGGTTCAAATTCATGTGTTAGGTCTGTTTTGTTCATTTTTGACTCTCTTATTTATGTTAAATGTTACTTTTGTTGAGTATTTGCATTATTCTCTCCCTCTGATAGTCTCTATGTATGTAAGCTGCCTGAGTTATGTTCTTTGTGTTTTGTGGGCGGTCCCTCAAGAGGTGGGGCCACCTGCCAATCACCAGCAGGAACTGCCCTCTGCCCTATAAATCCTGAGGGTCTCCCACAGTTCCTGGTGGTTCATTTCAACTGTGCTAGCTAGATTTGGTGACTTCTGTGTTGTTACTCTGCCTTGCACTTGTTGTGATTTATTGGATTGTTGACCTTCTGCTCCGTTTTTTCTAACTTCACCTTGTGATTCGGTTTGAATTGGATCTCCTTCTGGTTTTAGGCCAATGATTCCCAAACTCGGTCCTTTGGCCCCCTATGGCTGCAGGTTTTTGTTCCAACCCGCTTGGTAAAAAAAAAAAAAATTAATAATATATAAAAATTTACCATGCAGTTATATGGGAATAATGTATTTTTTTTTCTTTTTAACAATATTTTCATCTTGATATTCATTCTATTTTTCTGGGTGTTCTAATTGTTTAATTAATCCATTATTTACTAATTTGTGGGTCTGACATTAAAGTAGTTGCACCCTTTGATTCCGTGTTGTTTGCCTAGGTGTCTGCTCGGCTCGTTTTTAATTGTCATTAATAAGATACAACAAAGGAGGAAAACTGCACAGAGAAAGGGCAAAATATAATGAAATCAACAATAGAGAGTTAGGCATTTAAATCTATAGCAAAGGCAGAAATATTTCTAAATGTCTTATACATGTAAAAAATCATGCAGCTGAGCATTTCTGAATGTAGAATAAAAGAAAAAAAATACTAATTAAATTAATTAGCTAATTCAATGAGATCAATGTTATCAGGTGTTGGTCACTGAATCTGGTTGGAACAAAAACCTGCAGCCATCAGTTTGGTTCCCCAGGACCGAGTTTAGGATATCACTGTTTTAGGCAACTCCTTTATGCCTTTTGTGTTGAGAATTACCGCGCTAGCGTATCTGATGCTGATTTCCCCAATTTGCACATGAACTTGATGTTAGCACGTTGTTCGAATTGCGACATTGCGGCAAATGACTATGCACACGTTTAACTCAAATGGCAATTAAAACAATACTATACACCGAAACCAATCCAGACCTGTTGTAACTGGTCTACAGACGTACTGCGCTCCCCTCCACGACAATGAACAGTGCATCCAGAAAATATTCACAGCGCTTCCCATCCAACCTGATGGAGCTTGAGAGGTGCCGCAAAGAGGAATGGGCGAAACTGGCCAAGGATAGGTGTGCCAAGCTTGTGGCATCATATTCAAAAAGACTTAAGGCTGGAATTGCTGCCAAAGGTGCATCGACAAAGTATTGAGCAAAGGCTGTGAATACTTATGGACATGGGATTTCTCAGTTTTTTTATTTTTAATAAATTTACAAAAACCTCAAGTAAACTTTTTTCACGTTGTCATTATGGGATGTTGTGTGTAGAATTCTGAGGAAAAAAATGAATTTAATCCATTTTGGAATAAGGCTGTAACGTAACAAAATGTGGAAAAAATGATGCGCTGTGAATACTTTCTGGATGCACTGTATGTGTAATCTGGTCTCTCACTCTCCCGCTATATCACAGTTCCAGGGAACTTTTTGACTGCCTTTTAGTAGACGCAGCCAGTATGCTGCTGTGTTTCTGTTAACTTGCTACAGTGCTGCCATCTAGTGGATAGCCATAGATTTTTTTTTTTGGTGAAAAATAAGTGCTATAAATAGACAGTCCATTGTTATGCCGTTGTGAAAAAGGTATAAAGCGGTTGATGTTTTGAAACAGCTACATTTGTTTCAAGATGAATATTTTGATGATAATGACAGTAATCGAAATAGTGACAGTCAACTGGATGATGTAGATCCTGTAGGCTCTGGTACTGCTCCTTGCCCCGAAGGTGATCCTTCATCACAAGGAATTTGACAGCACAGCATGGACATTTTGCAAACAGTCGCCAACTAACAAACGTATTGTGTGCAACAAGCATGAACAACGCATGTGCTTCTAAGCCTGTGTGGTGCCATGCTTCAAGGACTCTCATTCAGGCGCAGACGTTTAGTCGTTTTGCTGGTGAAAATCAAGTAATTAACAGTTTCTTTACATTTTTCATTGCATTTATTTACATTTTCAGAGTTTTGACAAAATTATTGTTGATAATAAAACCATTCTTTTGTAATAAATTGCTTTACATTTTTGACGAGTGTTGATAGAGTTCATTATTTATTATACATGCATAGACCTTTACTGCAGCATCCTGGTAATAAATAGTCCAGCAGTCGATGTTTAAAACACCAAAAAAATATAAAAGCGTGCAAAGTACTGATTTAAACCTAACAAGAAGAAGCTTGTTATTTGTGCGTCTGTTGTTTCAAAATTCTTACTGTCTTCGTTTCCCACAGGCATTAAATTAGACAAGTGAACAGGTTTCGTCAAGTCGCAGCTGGCATATCTTTTTTAAAAACTGCATCATCTATTTTTTTGTTTTTTGTTGTTCAGGTTTAAGAGTGACATTGACAAAGACTGTGTGTGTGTGTGTGTGTGTTTCTCCTTGTATAAAAATAGCAGTGGTTAAGTACTATCATTTTTCAATATACTGTATATAAAAAAAACAAAAATTCCTTTTATTCGTAACTGTTTTGTGTTATATAAGGTGGAGTGGTGGCTCTCAGGCTAGAGAGCTGTGCCAGCAATCGGAAGGTTGCCAGTTTGAACCCCATAAATGCCAGAAGTGATTGCAGTCTGTTGGGCCTTTGAGCAGGGCTCTTAACCCTCAATTGCTCCGTCCTGGGTATGACGTTAACCTGCAAGCAGATCCTCGTACTTGTGGGTGGGTGGCAGGATTGGCACTCCAGCCACTATAAAAAACCTCACACTGTTCCATTCGATCTAATGTAGTGTTGAGGAGTCACCCGCTGCACTCGGGTCCTAATTTGGGAAACTGAGGTGGTTCGTCGTGTGGTGGGTGCAGCAAGGTGCTTTATCAGTGCATGCCCCCAACTTCTCTATCTTTCTGTTTAGATAGTGCAAGAAAAATAACTTTGATAAGACTTCAGAGAAGAGTTGAGGAATGGCCCCGTATAATGTACATTGGACTCAAATCAAAATTTCCACAATTAGGGACCAAAACAAAAGTATTTGACAAACTCAATGACATTCACATGGGGTATATATACAAAAATGGAGGCAGGAAATGAGAACAAAACAAATGGCTGGAAGTGACGTCATCTCGGGGAGCCAGAAGTGCCGTCATTTCAGGGGTGCCAGAAGTGACATCATCAATGAAATGTGAAGGCTGGGATGTTGGAGGATAACCACTTTGGGAAACCGGAAGCATTGATGGGGAGTTATTGTTTGTCTTCTTTGGTTCTGTTGATGGAGAGAGAGAGAGACATTAGTACAAGTAATCAACCCTTTGTCTCTTATAGTATCACTCACCTTAGGGCTTGTTGGCTGCCTCCTAAACACGCGTGTTTGACAATAGCTTTCATAGTTACTGAACTATAAGTATGGTGACTATAAATATTTAAAAATTTTAATAATCTATAGAACTCAACACAATATATTTATGATCTTTTATACATACACGCATGGGAAGGGTGCTATGTAAATAAAATTTATTATTATTATGAAAAGAGAATTTCCACTCAGGGCTTAATCAAAGCATATCAAATCAAATAAAGATTAAAAAATCTTTTACACCATTATACCACAAGTCACCCACTTAGGTCGTCTCACCAGGGCCCTCATGTATAACACCATGCAAATAATTCACACTAAAACATGGTGTACGGACAGAAACAGAAATGTACATACACACAAAAAAATCCAGATGCATAAATCTATGCGTACACCAACTTCCATGTTCTTCCACTACATAAATTCCAGTCAGCGTGAAAAGTAACGGAAGTGCGCGCGGCTGGTGCCCCACCCCAACTAATCCCAGAAATACTCCTCTTTGAATATGTCAAATCAATATAAATAGCCCCTTAAGTTCAGCATTCTGTGAAAAGACAATGGCAAAAGCACAGGAAAAAAGAATTTCAGCAAATACCAAGTGGCGGCAAGGAAAAATGGTGGTCTAAACAACAAAAGGAAGTTGATCAAGTGACATAGAGTGGCGGAGAAACTTGAAAGTTCAAGTTCAGAAAGTCGCACAGTGCCTGAAATCAAAAAGAAATGGTCAGCTATCAAAGTCGCCATGAAAAGGCGAGTCGTGGCCCACCATCTGAGTGTCATATGTATGAGTATTAGGGTACAGAGAAAAGAAAAAAAATAGGAACACAGTGAAAAGAAAAGGACGAAATGTCAGCTTTAATCTCGAAATTTCCACTTTTATCACGTAGTTTATTTTGTCATTATTATTTAAGTAGAACGTCATAAACATCATCTTAAAATCATTTAATTTAATAGTTTCTCAGATCCCATCGTAACTAAAGTAGCACATTAAATGCTTCGTAATTCAATGTGTTCTTCTATGTACTCTAAGTGTGTGAATCACTATGTGCTTCTTAAACGGGCTTTCTCTTACGCCGACAGGGCACAGAATACATTACATTCATGACATTACAGCTCTCTGAACAATTTAAATACTAAGATGTATGTTTAAACATTGGAGCATGGTGGCAAAGTGAAATTTCCCCATCCAGAGATTGTTCCTGCCTCCCGCAAGATGCTTGCTGCGCCAAACGCAACCCTCAATTAAAAAATTTATTGCAGCAGTACTGTCTCCCTCAAACGTACTAACCCCCCAATGCCTGTCTTTCCTATTCTTTCTCCATGTAACCAATTGTCACACAATACGATCTGTAATAAATGTCAAGCCACCTGTAAGCTTAGAACACCGATTCTTCAAAACTTTTAAGGAAAGTTGATTACATCTTGCCTGAAGAAGGGGCCTAAGTTGCCTCAAAAGCTTGCATATTGCAATCTTTTTAGTTAGCCAATAAAAGGTGTCATTTTGCTTGGCTTTTCTCTACAGTCAGGTAATTGTAATTTTAAGTACAAACAGTTCTACTGGGAGCACTTGATGAGACTGATTGAGTGCATTTGTAGCTCTTGGGATGAAACTGTTTCTGAATCTCGAGGCTCGTGCAGGAAAGGCTCTGAAGCGTTTGCTAAATAGGAGAAGTTCAAATAGACTGTAACTATGGCTGAGGCAGCCCTGTGCTAGATGCTGTATCCCAATAATTCTCTCCACTCTTGACACAACCCACCAAAGAGCTTTTCTTTTTTTTTTTTTAATATTTTAATTTTATTAATTTTCATTGTAATCATTCCATACAAACAGATCAATTTATAACCCAACAAATTTGAAAACAAATCAAACCCCACCCCTGAGAAGGAGAGCTTAGCTAAAGGAAAATTTCTTTAAGCTTTTTAATAAGGCAACATTAGACAAAAGAAGGGGAGAAGTAAATATCTATATAAATAAGAGATGGAGAAGGGAGTTAAATGCAATAATAGTTATTTCTCTTATTCTAAAATAATATTGATTAAATCCTGCCATGTTTTGAAAAAATTTTGTACAGATCCTCTAACTGAAAATTTGATTTTTTCCAATTTCAAATAATATAAAACATCGGTTTCCCACTGACTTATAAGAGGAGAATTAGGATTCTTCCAATTTAACAAAATAAGTCTGCGTGCCAAGAGTGTAGTGAATGCAATCACCGTTTGCTTGTCCTTCTCCAATTCCAGTCCATCTGGAAGGACACCAAACACAGCTGTTAGTGGGTTAGGAGGGATTGTGATACTAAGGCTGTCTGAGAGGCACTTAAAAATTTTTGTCCAAAATGATGTTAGTTTGGTGCAGGCCCAGAACATGTGACCCAGTGAGGCAGGAGCTTGGTTGCAGCACTCGCAGGTTGGATCCTGGCCTGGAAACATTTTGGACAGTTTTAAGCGAGACAGATGAGCTCGATATATAATTTTTAGTTGAATAATTCTATGCTTTGCGCATATAGAACTCGAGTGAATTCTCTGCTTTGCTACCTTCCACTCCTTTTCTGATATATTGATTAAGAGATCTTCTTCCCAATGTCCTCTTGGGTCTTTGAAAGGTAGGGACTCTAATAAGATTTTATATATTGCGGAAATAGTGTTTGTTTCCTCGGAATTGAGCAGTATTTTTTCCAGCATTGTGGAGGGTGCAAGGTGGGGGAAATCGGGCAATTTCTGTTTAACAAAATTTCTAATTTGAAGATAGTAAAAGAAATGTGTAGCTGGGAGGTTAAATTTTGAACGTAATTGTTCAAAAGATGTAAATATGTTGTCTATATAAAGATCTCTGAGCATTTTAATCCCAAAACTTTTCCAGGTATTAAAAACTGGATATACTTGCGAAGGTTGAAAGAGGTGGTTCCCTTGCAGAGGTGCCACTGATAAAAGGTTTTCCATCTTAAAATGCTTCCTAATTTGGTTCCATATTCTGAGTGAGTAAAGCATAATTGGGTTATTAGTATATTTGCGATAACTTTCATTTATTGGAGAGCAGAGCAGGGAATATAAAGAAGTACTACAGGATTTTACTTCTATTGCAGACCAAGCCTGGGTATGTGCATTTATTTGTGTCCAGGTTTTTATGGCTTGTATGTTTGCTGCCCAGCAAGAGCTTTTCGATCAGCTGCTGTAGAGCTGTGATTCCACGCTCAGATACAGTGGGTTAAAATACTCTGTGTGGTGCACTGTGAGTAACAATGCTAAAGCAGCTATGGTATTTAGGATAGTTTGGCCATTCCGTGCATCATTAGGAGCCGCTTTCTTAAATAAAAACAACAAAAAAAGTGCTCACCCCCCTTGGAAGTTCTCACATTGTATTGTTATACAACACTGATTTCCGGTGGATTTAATTTGACTTTTGTGACACTGATCAACAATACAATATAATACAATACAATACAATTTATTTTTGTATAGCCCAAAATCACACAGGAAGTGCCGCAATGGGCTGTAACAGGCCCTGCCTCTTGACAGCCCCCCAGCCTTGACTCTCTAAGAAGACAAGGAAAAACTCCCAAAAAAAACCCTTGTAGGGAAAAAATGGAAGAAACCTCGGGAAAGGCAGTTCAAAGAGAGACCCCTTTCCAGGTAGGTTGGGCATGCAGTGGGTGTCAAAAAGAAGGGGGTCAATACGATACAATACACAGAACAGGACACAAGTAATCCTCAATACAATATAATAGTAAAATAATAAATATCACAAGTACAGACCAGAATTCAACAGGAGGTGATCTCACATAATACAATTTGGATTTGTTCAGAGTCCTGTAGACCACGGCCATCAAGCTGCCTTACCCTATTGCCATTCCACAGCCGAGTCAGGGCTGGGCCAGCCAATCCAATGAAAGGACCTTTCTACCCGACAATTCCTGCGATCCTCCATCAGAGATGACTTTTCTTCAGGCAGGCAAAAGAACTTGGCATGCTGGGCCATGGCACCAAGTGCCATATTTGAGTACTGAGAAGAGAAACAGAATAGGTGAGGGTTAGTAACAAATTATAATTATCATGTTACTTATGTTTTAGTGCTAAAGACCAACAACAGAGATACAGTCTGCACAGTTAATCAGCAGCTCTAGTCAGGGTATGCTAAACTGAAGTAGTGAGTCTTCAACCGGGATTTGAAAGCTGAGACCAAAGGGACATCTCTTATAGTAGCAGGCAGACCAGTCCACAGTTTAGGGGCCCTGTAACTAAAAGCTTGACCTCCCACTGTTATTTTATTAACCCTTGAAATCATAAGCAGGGCAGCATCTTGAGATCTTAATGTGCACTCTGGTTTGTAAGTCATGATAAGTTCAGATAAGTAGGCCAGACCTTGGCCATTTCAGTCTTCATAAGTTAAAAGGAGGACTTTGGAATCTGCCCTAAATTTAACTGGGAGCCAGTGTAAGGATTTAAGAACTGGAGTTATGTGTTCATATTTTCTTGTTCTTGGAATAATTCTTGTAGCAGCATTTTGGAATAACTGGAGGCTGTATAAAGAACAGTTTGAACATCGAGTGAACTCTGCATTGCAGTAGTCAATCCTACAAGAAATAAATGCATGAATTAATTTCTCAGAATCCTGTTTATTTAAAAAGCTACTTAATTTCCCAACTTTTTTAAGATGGAAGAAGCATGATTTGGACAACTTTATAATGTGCATTTTAAGTGACATGCTAGAATCAAAGATTACTCCTAGATTGCGGGCTGATTCAGTAAAATTAATGGTGATTCCAACTGAGTTAAATGATGACAAAATATTGCAATCAGCGTCATTCCCTCCAATAATTAACATTTCTGTTTTATCTGTGTTTAAAGATAGGTAGTTCTCATCCATCCACTCCTTTAATTCACTAACACAACTGATTAAAGACAAGTCAGCCTCGTGTTTTGGGGTGCAAGACAGGGACTCACGTGTTACAAGTGTCAAAATAAAAATCTAATTAAATTAAAAGTTGTATCATAACAAAATGTGAAAACTTCCAAGGGGTTGGATACATTTTATAGGCATAGTAAGTGCACAGAAGTAGGAAAATTGAGGAGAATGAGCACCAAGTGTTGGAGTGAATGATGACAGCTCTTTCTGTCCTCCATAATAAATAATAAAGCATAAATAATCAGGCAAGGCATCAAAAACACACTTTTCTAGAGATGCTTCCAAGTGGTTAAATTTTTGTAGATAACACTTAATGACCGATTTAACTGTAATTAAATGTTTTGATGCAAAGCATTTCTAAATGAGGAACCAGGCTAGCCTTCTGCACATTTCATAAATATTTTGGTTTTAAGATTTTTGTTTTATTTATGTATTTTTAGCATTATACCAGAAAGCTGTTTATTTATTTATTATTTATTTATTTATTTTGCCTGACAAATTAAAACGTGTGAAAATCATAATGATTTGTAGGATTTCAAAGTATAATATACATGAGCACTGCAAATATTCTTACCTTTCCTTGTTTGGTCAGGTTTCTGAGATGTTTGACAGGTGATTTTTTTGTAAAGCCTATGCAGTTTTTAAAAAATATGCATTTATTTATGTGTTTGTTTGTATGTTTGATTTTCCCCAAGGCTGACCTTCCCTTTGCATGTATGGATTCAGGATGGCCACCACATCAAGGCGTTAGTGGGAAGATCATGTGAATAGGAACAGTAAGAGGCAGTTTAAGAGAAATGTTGCAGCAAAGGTGAAAGAGATTATTTTAGTATTTTATTAGTAAAAAATTATAGTCACAGGAAAGTGAAATGTCATGAACCAGAAGTTCCAAAGCATGTAAGTCCCAAAAACACTTCTAAAAATGCCCACTAGAGGGGGAAATCCCATCAAAAACCCCAACGAGACACTAAAAGGCTCTCGCAGAATTTTTGTAAAATTTTATTCTTCTCAAGAATAATGTTCTTCAATAACAATAGGATTTGCCCAAAGCAATAAGGCAATCTAATACAAACTAAAGTCCCAATACAAAATTCCAAGAAGAGTCGAAATTCAAAGAGATTTGCCAAAAATCCAGTAACCACCAAGCATATTTGAATTCACAAAAAGAACAAGAGCTCTTCACTCCTAAGCACATTTCAAATGAACTGCCAGGAACTGTGGAAGACCCTCTAAATTTATAGGACAGAGAGCAGTTCCTGGCAGTTAATGGACTGGTGGCCCTGCCAGAACATATGAAGTATAACAAATTCAGCTTATATACATAGTGTGACCAGCAGAGGACACCACTGAGCTCCTAAATCCCAAAACAACACTCCACGACACCCTTCTGGATTTAAACAGAAGATATCTTTATTTTATAATCCCTTCACCGAGCTCCAAATCCTTTTCCACAACAATATAATACAGTATATTCTCTTGTCTGCTTCCACACCTCGTATGTAGTCTCTTCCACTCTCCTCTGGACTCTGACTTTGTGAAGTGTGGCAGAGGAAGCTGGAAGGACTTCTGATGTTTAAGCAAAGTCCTTAGGAAGTAAGGTTTAAGGTTTCTTTATTTAGTCATGTTTACACAAGAAAACATGACATTTGCCTACTCAGTTGCATCTAATAACAGACAGAATGAAATAAAACAGACAAATAGAAACAAGACAGGCTAAGGTAAGGCAGTTAGATAATGCATATTTACACCAAAAAAAAAGGTTACAGGATATATATCAAAACCTTAATCATTATCTCAGATATTTCTTATTGAAAAGTCGAATGGCACAAGGAAGAAAGGACTTTCTGGAACGATTTGTGTGGGTTTTCAAAGCGACTCTCCTTCCTGATTTACTGAAGTTTAGTTCTACATGTAATGGATGTCTGTCATCAGTTGAGATGATTTCCAGTTTCTTTAGCATTGCCCTCTGACACACACTAGTTGAATCATCTAAATCAGCCCCAATAACTTTACAGGCATACTTCATAATCTGCTGGAGCTTTTTCGAGTTTTGGTTTGTCAGACTATTAAACCAGAGCAATGAAACTGAAAGTGATCACAGACTGGATCAGACTGCGATAAAAGGACAACATGAGGTCCTTGTCTACTTTAAATAGTTTGAGTTTATGGAGGTGAAATAAGCGCTGGTTACATTTAGAGAATATTTTTTTTGTATTAGTATTCCAGTTATTACCTGTATATGGATTAAAGACTTCCTGACAGACCGTACACAAAGGGTTAGGGCGGGCCCTCACATCTCCTCGGCCATCAGCATCAGCACCGGCTCTCCTCAGGGCTGTGTGCTGAGACCCCTGCTCTTCACGCTGTACACACATGACTGTGCCCCCGCCCACCACAGCAACAGCATCGTCAAATTTGCAGACAACACCACTGTGGTGAGGCTCATCTCTGGGGAGGATGAATCCACCTACAGGAACAAAGTGGAGTGGCTGACAGTGTGGTGCACTGACAGCGACCTGCTCCTGAGCACATTTAAGACCAAGGAGTTCGTTGCGGACTTCAGGAAAAAGAAAACGGACATCAAACCACTTTACATACAGTTTATTTTTGTATAGCCCAAAATCACACAGGAAGTGCCGCAATGGGCTTTAACAGGCTCTGCCTCTTGACAGCCCCCCAGCCTTCACTTTCTAAGAAGACAAGGAAAAACTCCCCAAAAAAACCTACTAGGGAAAAATGGAAGAAACCTTGGGAAAGGCAGTTCAAAGAGAGACCCCTTTCCAGGTAGGTTGGCCGTGCAGTGGGTGTCAAAAGAAGGTGGTCAATACAATACAATACACAGAACAGAACAAATCCTCAATAAAAAATAAACATTTTTTAGAAATATGAAGCACAATTTAACAGTAGATGTTATCACATAACAAGATTTGGATAATTTTAGACTCCTGGAGACCTCATCCATCAAGCTGCCTCTCCAATTTGGACATTCCACGGCTGAAACAGTGTTGGGCCAGCCAATCCGATGAAAGGACCCCTCTTTCCCACGATTCCTGCGATCCTCCTTCAGGGATGACTTTACCTTAGGCAGGCAAAACAACTTGGCAGGTGGGCCGTGGCACCAAGTGCCACATTTGTGTACCGAGAAGAGAAGCAGAATAGGTGAGGGTTAGTATCCAATTCTAACTATCATGTTACTTATGTTTTAGTGCTAATGACTAAAAACAGAGATGCAGTCTGCACAGTTAATCATCAGCTCTAGTCAGGGTGTGCTAAACTGAAGTAGTGAGTCTTCATCCGGGATTTGAAAGCTGAGAGCGAAGGGGCATCTCTTATAGTAGCAGGCAGACCACTCCACAGTTTCGGGGACCTGTAACTAAAAGCTCGACCTCCCATTGTTATTTTATTAATCCTTGGAATCATAAGCAGACCGGCATCTTGAGATCTTAATGTGCGCTCTGGTTTGTAAGTCATGATAAGTTCAGACAAGTAAGCTGGACCTCGGCCATTTAATGCTTTATATGTTAAAAGAAGGATTTTGAAATCTGCCCTAAACTTAACCGGGAGCCAGTGTAAGGATTTAAGAACTGGAGTTATGTGTTCGTATTTTCTTGTTCTTGTAATAATTCTTGCAGCCACATTTTGTATTAACTGGAGGCTGTATAAAGAACAGTTTGAACATTCAGTGAACACCGCATTGCAGTAGTCAATCCTACTAGAGATAAATGCATAAATTAATTTCTCAGAATCCTGTTTATTTAGAAAGCGCCTTAATTTCCTAACATTTTTAAGAAGGAAAAAGCATGTTTTGGACAACTTTGTAATATGCGCTTTAAATGAAATGCTAGAGTCAAAGATAACTCCTAGATTGCGGGATGATTCAGTAAAATTATTTGGGATTCCAACTGAATTAAATGATGACAAAATATTGTTATGATCAGCATCATTCCCTCCAACAATTAACATCTCTGTTTTATCTGTATTTAAAGACAAGTAGTTCTCATTCAACCACTCCTTTAATTCGCTAACACAACTAATTAAAGACAACATCGGAGAAACTTCATCTGATTTAAATGAAAGGTATAACTGGGTGTCATCTGCATACGAGTGAAAATTAACATGATGTTTCCTAATGAGAGATCCCAGTGGAAGCATGTAAAGTGAAAACAGTAAAGGTCCCAGTACTGAGCCCTTTGGGACACCATATTGAACTTCATCAGAGGGGACTGTTTGGAGAGGGTGTCAGACTTCCGCTTCCTGGGAGTCCACATCATGGAAGATCTGTCCTGGGGTGTGAACACGGCTGAGCTGGCAAAGAAGGCTCAGCAGAGACTTTATTTTCCATCATTCGGGCTGCCCTTCCAGGCAAGGGATCAATTCCCAACCTGGTCAGGATGCCAGTCTGTCTCAGTCTTTCCAATTCAGCCTCCTTTCCGGGCAAGGGGCCACAATCCCATTCGACATTTACAATAGACAAAATCAAAAGTAAAGAATGATGCATATAATCAACATAAATGAAAGAATCAAGAATAAACAAAAGAGACAACGTGAGGAACCCTGGCTGAAAACATGAAGTGTATCAGAAACACTAAGGGAGAGGAAGAGTATATAGAAAATGAAAATAGCAAAAGCTCTAAACTTACATTTTTCTGAAGTTTTCATATGTGAGGAAGAGGATAACCTAAAAGAGGTACTGAGTGACTTGGAAATTGAAGAGGGAGAAGTGCTGTTTAGATTAAACAAACTGAATTCTAACAAATCACCAGGACCAGTGCTTAAAGGATAGATAGATAGATAGATAGATAGATAGATAGATAGATAGATAGATAGATAGATAGATAGATAGATAGATAGATAGATAGATAGATAGATAGATAGATAGATAGATACTTTATTAATCCCAATGGGAAATTCACATTCTTCAGCAGCAGCATACTGATACAATAAATAATATTAAAGAATGATAATAATACAGGTGAAAAAAACAGACAATAACTATGTATAATGTTAAATATTAACGTTTACCCCCCCTGGTGGAATTAAAGAGTCGCATAGTTTGGGGGAGGAACGATCTCCTCAATCTGTCTGTGGAGCAGGACAGTGACAGCAGTCTGTCACTGAAGCTGCTCTTCTGTCTGGAGATGACATTATTTAGTGGATGCAGTGGATTCTCCATAATTGATAGGAGCCTGCTGAGCGCCCTTCGCTCTGCCACAGATGTTAAACTGTCCAGCTCCATGCCAACAATAGAGCCTGCCTTCCTCACCAGTTTGTCCAGGCGTGAGGCGTCTTTCCTCTTAATGCTGCCTCCCCAGCACACCACTGCGTAGAAGAGGGCGCTCGCCACAACCGTCTGATAGAACATCTGCAGCATCTTATTGCAGATGTTGAAGGAAGCCAGCCTTCTAAGGAAGTATAACCGGCTTTGTCCTTTCTTGCACAGCGCATCAGTATTGGCAGTCCAGTCTAATTTATCATCCAGCTGCACTCCCAGATATTTATAGGTCTGCACCATCTGCACACAGTCACCTTTGATGATCACTGGGTCTATGAGGGGTCTGGGCCTCCTAAAATCCACCACCAGCTCCTTGTAGCGAGTGGAAATATAAATCCTTGAAACCCTGTGGAAATTCTTAAGGACTGGAAAATAGCAAATGTGTGGTGCCATGGATAAAGGACGGGCATCCTGGCTGGGATAAAGGATGGATCGTTGCCCAGCCAGGAGGTCATAATGGATGGACTGATGTAAGAGACAACCCGGCGTCCCTGATATGGAATACAGCTTTTTTAAGACACTGCCTCCCCTTTGATGCTAGATGGTAGCTCCCCTAGAGTGTAGCAGTGCCCCAGATTCCCACAGGGCATCCTGGGACTTGGAGTTCAGTATCTCAGCCCTGTTGAGTGCCATGGATGCTGCCAGGGGGTGCTATGGAAGGACCTGGGTAGTCATACTTCCCTCATTGACCGGAAGTTCTAGTGAGTCACAAGGACAGATATCCAGAAGTACTTCTGGGCTGAAGAAAACTCCATCTGACATGGAAGTGCTGGCAAGTCACGTGGACGGATGAGCGGAAGCACTATAAAAAGGACTGCTGGGAACACAGCCAGCGAGCCAGAGTCAGGTGGAGGTGGATGAAGCTTGCTGGGAGGTGTGGAGGAGAAAGTGAAAGAGAAGAGTTGTGTTTGTGTTTGATTTACTCGCCTGTTTATTGTGGCTGTGGTGCTTGGAGGGCAGTTATAAATAAACAAGGAATAAAAACCTTCTTGGTGCTTTTACCCTGTGTCCTGTGTGTCTGTCTGTTGTGTTTAAGGGACAACAGTGGCCCCTAGCGTCCACACTGAGTAAACAGTCATACTGGGAGCAGTTCATTCCAATACAAAACAGGTCGCAATGTTTCTCAGGGCTGAACCCGATTAAGACATCTGCAGGGTGGCATGGGAGTTGGAGTCCGGAGCACTTTCAGGACATGTGAAATCCAGGGCAGTCCTACCCCAGGCAGCACCCTCTGGTAGTACCCAAAGACCCTGACAGGGCTTTATTTCTGGACTCCTAATCCCATGCCTCCCTACAGGTGTCTTAATCGGGTTCAGCCCTGAAGAATATTGTGACCTATCGTGTGTAGGAATCAACTGCTCCTGGTATGCCCGTTTTGCCCAGTCCATCCATTATGGCCTCCTGGCCGGACAAGAATCCATCCTTTATTGTGACCAGGATGGCTGTTCTTCTTCTATGGCATCAACACCTGTTATATATAAATGGTGAATGGGCAGATTGAAGGAACTTGAAGCCAGTATGCTTAACAGTTAAATTAATGGAAGAAATAAGTAAGAAAAAGACTGAGCAACACATGGCCAGAACAGGAGTGTTAGTGACCCGTCAGTATGAGTTCAGATGAGGGAGGTTGTGTTTTATCGATATACTGGAATTCTATTAGGAAGCAACAAAAGGATAAAGGCACATATGATATTAATTTTATTGATTTGCAAAAGGCATTTTATAAGGTTGCACATGAGAGGTTTGGCATCAAACTAAAATAATTGGGAGTTCAGGATGTGGTGCTTAGAGAGGCGCAAAATTGACTAAAACAGAGATGGTGTAAGGGAACTTGAATTCTGAGCAATTCCAACCTCTTGACCATTTTAATCTTTGCTATCGCTTTTTAGCAAGCTACCTAAAAGAATGACGTGAAGAGGGGGAAGTCATTAAGCACTGGTGCGGTGGTACAATATTCCTAATGGCAACAGATGACATCTTTAGGACTAGTGATGACATGATTATCATAAGATCAACATGATTACACAGAGTGTTCTTGGGTGTTTAGTGTTGCAGTGCACCTGTCCGGTTGTAATTATGTGATTAAGAAGGGCGAGGGTATGACGGTCTGGGTCGGCTCCATGTTCCCCGGTTGCTTCCATTAGCCTCTTGAACCGTCGATAACGTACCCGAGGATGAGCTGTGCAGATGAGGACACGTACAGTCAGCAAAGATTTGGTGCAAATTGGTTTGAGTGCTTTTATTAAAACCATACAAAACTGTCCACAGTGCAGTGCATCAGAATTAGTCTTCAATTAATGAAGAATTCGTTAAAACCAGGTGACAAAAAGTGGAGGTTAAAATATCCTAATAAATAATTTAATGAAAAATGAGGTTAAAATCCCAGGCAGATTTCTTCCTTTCAAACAGACATGAGCCCCAATGACTCTCTAAAATGTGGCATCTCCACAGCTCATCCCAACAGGACCTTTGCAGCATAAGGAGATGCCTGCTGGCAGGTGCAGTTGTCCAATAAATCCCGGGTTCAGGTTCCTACCACCAGTCCGTCAGAACCAATAGGACTTCCCACCAAACCCCACTTATGCCCCCCTCATCCAGTCCATTATCATCTGCCCAGAAACGCTGCACAATGGGGCCACTCCTGCTCTTCTCTAGCTCCTGTCATGGCGAAAAATTGTCACCAGAAGGCTTTTTACCTGAAATAAAGGCTATTAGGAGACTCGGGGTAGGCAAACAGAGTCTACAGTTTTATTGCAATAAAATAACCATAATAATAACACGGATTCAACCCAATATGGCTAAATTGAGCTGAGCCCCGTACAGTTCCAAACCCAAAACTTATATATCATTTCTTATCACTTTGTCCTTGTTCAATTAGTTCATTCTGCACCTGGCTTTACTGTCCATTGTTTCTCTCTAGTTTCTGTTTTGCTTATTTTTGATTGGTTTAAGGCTGGGCAGACGGCTTCCTCTTACCATCTTTGGGCTTTCTTATGTCATTTCCTTTCCTAAGCCTTCCAAAATTTTTTATAATGGTGGCCTGAAGCTTAAGCTTTGATTTTAAAAGTAATATGGCATGTGCCTTTATTTAATTATTTGCTTTGCATGCTTGATTTACATTTAATTTCTGTACTTAGGTTAAATACCAGTATTACTAATTTTATAAACTTATTTAGAACATATTTTGTCATGTTCCTTGCATTACATCATCTGACCTTGGCAGCAATGCCTTTTTGCCATCTTTGCTGATTCATTATTCCAGCTGGCTTCGTACGTGCCTACTAGGTCCTATTTTCCCTGCATTTTGTTACCCCTTGTTTTCTGGCCTTCATGAGAACAGATGTTCTCATGCCTTCTTATCTTGTCCTCAGATAGTTTCTGTGCGTCATCTTTGTCCTGTTCTTATTCCCGCTTTCTTAATACTGGTAATTTTCCTTCAAGCTTAAAAAATAATGCAATATGACTGATTTTTAGTTAACCATTTACTTGACCTATCTTATTAGCTTAACATTCTAATTTATGCTTAATCTTAATGTTTTAGAAGCTATTAATTACTTTTATACCTATTTATGCTAATATGCTATTTATGCCTAATATATAAAACTAGCCAACCCGCGGCTTACCATACGCCGCATAATTATGTATTGATGGGTGAACACTTGCTGAACGACACAGTTGTCCAAATGGGGTGGGTTTGTGGATACCACTGTGAGTGAATGAAAAAATGGACCTCTGTAGAGAGCAACATACAATTGTCCATGACTGAAAGCGGGATCGTCTGTGACGATGGAGGCCATGCTGGTGAAAGTTACTTCGTCGGTAGGGATAAGTTTCAGCACTTGTTCATTAAGGTGTAGCGAGTCTTCGTTGTTGACGCTTAATATAGCTTGCGTACTGAGTTGTTCCGGAGTCACAGTTGAGAAACACTTTTTTAATGTCTTTTAAGCAAAGGGAAAAAAATTAACATGTGAAACATCCATACTGTAATAAGCCACCAAGAAAAGTAACATTGCAACAATGCACGCTATGATCCGATCGCTGTAAGCAGAAGTGAAAACAAAATCGAGGCCGGTGTATTCTTTAACTGCCTTGTAGCGCAATGGTAGTGCTGCTGTTTTGCAGTAAGGAGACTGTGGAAGATTTTGGGTTCGCTTCCCGGTTTCTCCCTGTGTGGATAGCGCTTTGAATACTGAAAACACCGGTATATCAATGTAATGAAGTATTATTATTCTTATGCGTCCAGTGCTCTCTCTCTTGCGCGCCTGTATGCGTGTGTGTGTGTGTGTGTGTGTGTCGCTCGCTGTCTCTCACTCGCTGCACGTGTTCCTGCAGGCATACCAGTAAGTGAATAAAAAGATGGAACTCTGGAGAGAGCAACATGCAACTGTCCGTGACTGAAAACTGGTTTTGGCAGATACATGCACATCTTTTTGAAAGTTTGGCCCTGTGCCTTATCAGTTGTCATCGCAAAGGCAAATCTAACAGGAAATTGTCTTCGTGTTAAAGTAAAAGGCAAATTATCCGCGACAAACAAACTGTTTTACACGCTGCATACCAACCTGCGGTGTAGTATACGCCGTAGAATCACGACGCTTTTTTAATGTTTTTTAAGCAGAGGGAAAAAATGAACATTTGCAAAATCCGTAACGCCGCTTTCAGTAAGTACAATGCACACGCGTTTAATTTGTCAGCCACTTTTTGCCAGCCGTCTTTTCTGGTTTGGGCTGCTTTTGCAGTGTTACCGCTTGTGCATATTAAATCTTGAAATCCTTCGAGTAACTAATTAACTAACACCCACCCACCCAGCTTGTGAGAAAAAAATGTGCCTGTTCTTTCATCATTTTGTTGCAGCCTATCAAAGACTTGCTGATCATGTTTTCTAGACTCAATATACAGTGGAACCTCGGTTCACGACCATAATTTGTTCCAAACCTCTGGTCGTAAACCGATTTGGTCATGAACCGAAGCAATTTCCCCCATAGGATTGTATGTAAATACAATTAATCCATTCCAGACCGTACGAACTGTATGTAAATATATTTTTTTAAAGATTTTTAAGCACAAATATAGTTAATTATTACACCATAGAATGCACAGCATAATAGTAAAAACATTGAATAACACTGACATAAACACCCAGGCTCCCTGCTCAGCTGCATGGCATGTGCAGTGCATGCGCAGGCTCTCTCTCTCAGCAGCACGCGAGCCTCCCCAGACCCCCCCCCCCTCTCTCTCTCTCAGCAGCACGCGAGCCCCCTCCACCTCTGTCTCTCAGAAGCACGCGAGCCCCCTCTCTCTCTGTAACATTGCAGCAGTTGTATAAACACATTTTTGTTTAAATTAGTTTTAAGCACAGAGGGAAAAAAAGGAAGCCAACCAAGATAGTAACATTGCAGGAGTTCACCATTTTTAATCAGGCGACTGACAGTAGTGGAGTCAGGCACAGAGAAGGTCAGCTGCTGAGAAAGCGTCTCGACTGTTGCAGGGCGGTGAAGCAGGTGAGACGCTAATGAAAAAGAGGCACAGGGCTTATTGGTTTTTAAAGACTGCTTCCTTCATTGTGTTTTAACCTCAGTTTTAAAGGATTGCGTGGCTCTCTCTGTCGCGCTGCCTGTGTGTGCCTCTGTCTCTCTCTCTCGCGCTGCCTCTGTGTGAACCAAGGTTCCACTGAGGTTGACTAATGAAAAGTCAACGTGGCTCAGAGCTGCATGTGGACTGTGGCACAGACAAACAGAAATTACGGTATATTTTCCGAGGCGTCGCGTCCGAGTTGGTGGGCGTGGCTCTGCGAGTTGTTGTCGTATCCAATGGTCTTAGAGTTGGTGGGCGTGGCTCCTTCCTGCGTGCGCCATAGGTGTCTTACTTGTTGGCGGCTTAGTGAATCCACGCCCCTTCCGGCGTGCTTTCCATGGTTGTCTTGTCTTAGTGAATTATATATATAAAATTTTCCCTTCTATACTCCACACTCGAGTGCAGGCCTGCCACTCACTCCCCCTGGGGGCATACTCCCAAAAACCTGCCACCTTTCCTCAGGACAGGGGCTCCTCACCATCTTGCCTTTTTATTCTTCCTCTTTTTTTTCTTTAATCTGATCTTACCCTGTGTCTTACAGGCTCCCTTTACTGCCCCGATTGGGTGCTGGTGCTGTCCTCCCCCTACTCTTAGATGTGAAGGAGGCACCTGATTGACCCAATCACATTTGAACATGAATGTGGGATGAGCCAAGCACCCCAGTCAGCCTCAGAGTGCCACATGCACACTCACACCTGCACCAGCTCAGAGTCTGCACACACTGGGAATCACAATTTATTGATTTATTTAAATGGAATGCCACAAGTCTCTCTCATCGCAGAGGGGTTACTTGAGCTGAATCAAGCTCATGGATGATTTCTGTAACCCACTAGATGTCACTATTTTCGAAGCTTCGAAGGTTTGGATCTTTTTCCGGCCCAATCTGGAAGAAGCTTCTAAAGGTTCAGGAGGCTTCATCTACCCATCACTAGAATTAAGTCCTCCCTTTCACAGAGGTCTCTCAAATTAACAATGCTCCTTTAATTGTGAGAGTTTTATTTATAAAATGCACCTGTAATTTTAGCAATAAACTGGTGATGGCCAATTTGAAGGATGCAATTAGCCAATTTGGTGTCTCCAGTGTAAATTTAGACCTTTCACAGCATATAGATTGAATACATAACACTAGAATCCCTGAAGCCTACGAAAAAACTCGTAATCCCGGTCCACTTTAAATTCCTTCACACCTCTCCATCAGCGTCTTTTGTTTTGCAAATATGTCATCAGCACAAGCAGCAAGCAGCCTGCTATCCCATCACCCCCCACCTCTGATGGAGCTCAACTCGAGCAAAAAGTTCTCCCAGCTCAAGGCTCTTTATCTGGGTGTGAGGTGCCTGGAATTGTGTAGACTAAATAATACGGAATGTCGTTATTTGGAACACATGCATTTCATGTGTGTTCCGTGTCAACAACGATCTGTGTAAATGTAGGATGAAAGGAAATGTGAGGAATTGTTGAACACATAATTAAAACAGAAACGTTTTTCATGTGTTAGTAATAAACAAAATGTAGCCATGAAGACTGAAGTCCAAATATCAAATAAACACTTTCACAAAAGGTACACGTATAACAAAACAAGTGCACTTTTATTCAAGAGTATAAATGAAGAAAAAGAAGTTGGGTTAGGGTACAAGGTAGATATGTCCACTTGGTTGCTGCAGCAGTAACAACCGCTGTCTCCTAATCAAGAGGTTGCCGGTATGATTAATGGGTCCTCCAATTACCATTTTTAGTAGAGAGCTTCAATTATTATTACTATTATATAATAAAAACATACATTTCATTTATTTGAGTCTGTAACAGCCGGTGTAAATTTATGGTACTTGTAAAAGTTAACGTTTTGTTCCATTATTCACTTATATTCTCTCAGTCATTTTCACGCTCTCCTCGATCTGACACTGCTGTTTTCAAATAAAGACGAGCTATAACAGAGGTGAACTCAGGATGAGGGTTCTATATCGGAGAAAGAGAGCAGAAGCCCTCCCTGCAAGAAACATCCACTCACATATAAGAACAACACAGCTGCACCAGGCGTACAGGCGAAAGATGGCACCGTTTGGATGCAGCAAGAGGTCCGGCGTCATCCTGCCAGTCAGTGTGCCCCACACCTGTCCTTCAACGCAACAGTACAGCTTACAGAGCTCACCAACGTATCATGCAAACTCCTATTTGTGACTATGTTTCTTGATGGTCTTTATACAATACATTAATACATATGTAACATTTATATGTTACTTATATAAAAGCCACATCAAATATTATTTACCCTGATTTATTTACTTATCTTCCTACAGCTTAAAGTCACAAGTAGACTGGAGAGCTTCCTGTGTTTGATCGACACGGGCATGATGACAAAGTAAAAATATCACAGAGAATAACATTTCAGCCAAGCTATGTTATTTAGTAAATTTAGAGAATTTCTTCTTGGACTGGGGCACTGCATATTGCTTTTTAATTAAGTGCACCAGTTTAACTCTTTCTGTCTTTTCCATTTTGTTTTTCTCTTCTTTGTGCGGCACTTGGACTTCCTTGGAGGGATTGCATCATCGTATCTGATGGAGTTCTTTTCCAACAGTATCTGTCTGAATTACATTTTTGTTGTTTGCCTACAGAGCGCAGTATTGGGAAAGGATCATACAGAAACATACAAATGTAAAACACAAAATAATTGATCTCCTAAGTATTCACCCCCATTAATAAGTCATCACTGGGGCAGCCAATCAGTTTTACAAGTCCCATCATTAGTTCAATGGATAGTCCAGGGGTTATGCTAGTTGCTGTATGATGCCTCTGATCTGGAAGGTCCAACTTGCCCTGCAACCTTAGATATTCTAATGGTGGTCTGCTTATTATTCCAAGAGCCAAGCATGAAAGAAGTGTCGAGGCGGCCTTCTGCAGTTATGCACCAAAAATATGGAATACTTATACAATAGAGATGCACCATTGAAACAACAATAGCAATAATGTGTTTCTTGCATAGCCCAAAATCACGCAAGGAATGCTTCAACGGGCTTTAACAGACCCTGTTTTTTGACAATACCCCACTCACCCAAGCCTTGACTCCATAAGAAGGCAAGAAAAACCTTCCAAAGAAAGCCTTGTAAAAATGAAAGAAATCTTTGGAAAGGCAATTCACAGAGAGACCCCCCCCCCCCTTTAGTGTGTAATGGGTGTCAAAAATTGGGTAAATACAACACACAAAGCAGAACCCAAGTAATCCTATTCAGAGAAGTAGCTGGCCGATCTATCATGGACATCTCAGAAATACAACACAACAGGACAAATGAATTTATTCTTGCACAGTGCGATCTCGCCACGTGTAGGTGCAGAGTCGTGACAGCTCTCAAGGCAAAAGGCAAAGAGTAACAATGATTACAAACTGCCTGAAGAAGGAGCCCGAGTTTCCTCAAAAGCCTGCATATTGTAGTCTTTTTAGTTAGACAATAAAAGGTGTCATTCTGCTTGACTTCTCAAGACAAAATGCAAGAATAGATGATACAGCTCACTAAATACAGAACTATCACATATGACAATACAGATTTGTTCAAATACATCAAAAACAAAATTGAAACTAACAAACATAAATGCCATACCATCCATCCATCCTCTTCTGCTTATCCAAGGTCGGGTCGCGGGGGCAGCAGCTTGAGCAGAGATGCCCAGACTTCCCTCTCCCCGGCCACTTCTTCTAGCTCTTCCAGGAGAATCCCGAGGCGTTCCCAGGCCAGCCGGGAGACATAGTCCTGGGTCTTCCCCGGGGCCTCCTCCCGGTTAGACGTGCCCGGAACACCTCACCAGGGAGGCGTAAAGGAGGCAACCTGAACTGATGCCCGAGCCACCTCCTCTGACTCCTCTCTATGAGGATGAGCAGCGGCTCTACTCTGAGCCCCTCCCGGATGACTGAGCTTCTCACCCTATCTTTAAGGAAGAGCCCAGACACCCTGCGGAGGAAGCTCATTTCAGCCGCTTGTATTGGCGATCTCGTCCTTTCAGTCACTACCCATAGCTCATGACCATAGGTGAGGGTAGGAACATAGATCGACTGATAAATTGAGAGCTTTGCCTTACGGCTCAGCTCCTTTTTCACCACGACAGACTGATGCAGAGCCCGCATCACTGCGGATGCCGCACCGATCCGCCTGTCGATCTCACGCTCCATTCTTCCCTCACTCGTGAACAAGACCCCGAGATAACAAACATAAATAAAAAACAATAAAATCTGTCCATTTGTCCATCATTGTAGGACCACAGGCAGACAACAGAAAATGAGTCAGACACTCAGTCAGAGCTCAACCACCAAACCGCCTCCCCCCACTACACAGTCCATAGCTGAGTCAGTGCTGTGCTGGCCAATCAGATGAAAGAACCCTTCTACCCAATGATTCCAGTGCTCCTTTATCAGAGTTGATTTTTTCATAGGCAGGCAAACAACTTGGCAGTAGAGCAGTGGCACAGAGTCCCACATGAGGATACCGAGAAGAGAAACAGCATAGGGGATGGTTAGTAACAGTTTATAAAGATTGTATTATTTAACTTTTAGTACTAATGACTATCAACAGAGACAAAGTATGCACAGAAAATCAGCAGCTCTAGTCAGGGTGTACTAAACTGAAGATGTGAGTCTTCAGCCTGGATTTAAAAGCTGAGACTGAAGAGGCACCATTCTGTAGCCTGTCATTAAAAGCTTGACCTGCTATTGTTATTTTATTATTCCTTGGAATCGTAAGCAGGCGGGCATCCTGAGATCTTAATGTGTGCTCTGCTTTGTACATAATGATAAGTTCAGACAGGTAAGCAGAGCCTCGGCCATTTAAGGCTTTATAAGTTGAAAGGAGGATTTAGAAATTTTCCCTAAATTTAACTGGGCCACCATAATGGCACGTTTTCATCTGACTCTTCTCTTTAAAAATCTTTAAACTTGTTTTGCTTGAACCAAAGTCATTGGATTTATTCCTTCTTTAACAAGCAAACTTGGTTAAAACGTTTATTCGGTGCATTTGCTATCTGATTCTGTTTTTCAAAGATTTGTCCTTGTGCATTTCTGAAGGTTTGATTTTAATTTTGTTTCACTGTTTCTTTATTTGACTTGTACTTGCATTTTTCTTTTATTTGTTTTATGTGTTCAGTTTCACGTTTTACCGTTTTATTTATTTTTGGACTCCTTGCTGTAGTGTTTCGTCACCACTAAGTCCGACATTTTTGCCTGTTTTTTGTATTAAATTTTTCTTTAATAGCAGTTTTTTTCAGTCTCAGATTTTTGATGGGCTTTCCTTATCCTTTGTACTGAGAAATTAATCCATGTGTTTATTTCTAGTGGGATTGATGACTGCAATGCATTCTTCTCTAGCTGTTCCTTATGAATCTTTCAGTTAATTCCAAATGCTGCTGCAAGAATTACTACACAAACCCAAAAATATGAATACATAACTCCAGTCCTCACATCCCTACACTGGCTCCCGGGTGAGCTTAGGACATTTTTCGAACTCCTTCTTTTAACATGTGAAGCTTTAAAAGGCAGAGGTCCTGCTTATCTATCAGAACTTATCATTTCTTACAAATTGGAGGACAGGTTAAGATCTCCAGATGTCGACCTTTTTGGGATTCCAAAGATTAATAAAACAACCGTTTAGTTAGTTTTTAATTACTGGGCCCTGAAGCTGTAGAATGGTCTGCCTGCTAGTATAAGAGTAGCCCCTTCATTATCAGCTTTTAAATCAGGTTGAAGACTCCTTATACTCCTTATACCGGCATACCCTGATTAGAGCTGCTGATTAGCAGTGCACACTGCATCTCTAGTGTTAGTCGTTTGAACTAAAATCTAAGTAATATTATATTTATAAACCATTACTAACCCTCGTCTTGTTTGTTTCTTTTCTCGTTATGTGGGTGTGGAACACTAGTTCCATCATGTTCTCCTGCATGAAGAAAAGTCATCTCAGATAAAGGAACATTGGAATCATCAGATCCAAAGACTTTCTCATCAGATTGGATGGCCAGCACAGACTCCATTATAGAAAACTCACTAGTGGGGTAGGCGGCCATTTTGGAGAAATCTCCAAGACTGTGACTTTGTTTTTGACCTTCTCATTTACAATTTTTATTTTATTTTATTGATTTTATTAAAATCACACAACATTCCATACAAATAAATCAATTTCTACAAATGTAAGATAGGAAAAATAAATCAACTCCCACCCCTACGAAACAGAGCTAAGCCAGCAGAGTAAAACTTAAAGTTGGTAAAAATAAGTAAGTAGATGAATTAATAAGTGAATAATAATTAATGGAGAAAAATAGGGAAAGAATCTGCTTCCTCAGTACTTTAAAAGCTTATTCTAAAATGTTATTAATTAGATCCAGCCAGGTTTTGAAAAAGTTCTGCACAGATCCTCTAAGTGAGAATTTGATATTTCCAGTTTCAAATAGTATCGGTTACCCACTGACTTAGAGAGAATAGGAGAGTTAGGATTCTTCCAGTTGAGCAAGATAAGTCTATGTGCCAATAGTGTAGTAAAGGCGATTACAGTTTGTTTGTCCTTCTCCACTTTAAGCCCCTCTGTGAGCCCCCCAAACACAGCTGTTAGTAGATTAGGAGGGATTGTGACACCAAGGCTGTCTGAAAGGCATTTAAAGATTTTGGTCCTGAATGTTGTTCATTTGGTGCAGATCCAAAACATGTGGCCCAGTGAGCCTGGAACTTGATTGCAACGTTCGCAGGTTGGATTTTGCCCTGGAAACATTTTGGACAATTTTAAGTGAGACGGATGTACTAGATATATAATTTTAAGTTGAATAATTGTATGCTTTGCACATATGGAGCTCGAGTGGATTCTCTGCATTGCTACTTTCCACTCCTTTTACTGAGACATTGTGTGAGAGATCCTTTTCCCACTGTTCTCTTTTACAATTTTAATCTTCTCCATTGTCAGCTGGCCTTAGGTCATCAATTCATTCATGGACAGACATTTTGGGTTTCCATTTATGTTAAATCAGTACTACCTTGTTCTCTGTGTGTTTTAATAAATCTGTATTTCTATGAGTACTTGGATTTCAAATGAGAATTGCTGACCGTGCTCTTCACCTGCCCTCAGTTGTTTTACTTTGGGCCTGGACCAGAATGACTCTGAAGGTACACGTTTATCCAAATCATTTCTCTAAATATGTTTTTTTTTCGTTGCTCTTGTCTCCCATTTAGTGTGAGAACATTAAACGACAGAGAAACGCCTCCCCGCACTGTGTGCAAATTATTATAGCCAGGTAGGGTAAGGAGTAGAGCAAATTGGACAGCCATGACTTTAATGCTGATTGCAGCTTTACTTGTGAAGACATAATAAACTTCACAGCAGTCGAATAAACAGCACTGTCATGATAAGCAAAAATGTAATAAACATTTAGCAGAGTGGCCATTGGGGATTTGGGGAGAATAGCGGTGTAACGGTGAAGTCAGAAATTGAACAGGTCGTGTTAATCAGCTGCCCTGCATGAATCATCAGGGGTAATCAATATTGTTTTTTGGTTTTTTAAATTATTGCTTTGAGACCTTTTATAATGTAAGGATTTTGTGTGTTCATGACATTTTCAATTTGAATTAGGATCTTTCTTGCTGATGTGACTTGTCCGTCATCAGCTGTGTTCCTTATTATCAGTTTAGTTTATTTTTGTACTGGATGTGCTACCTGTCTAAGATGGGTTGAAATGTAAGTAATCAATGAAGACCTCACTGCTAACATTTGCACTGCATGATATTTTGGGTTAATTTTGTAAAGCATGTAATAATAAAGTGCATTGCATTTGTCATTCCAACAGTTGGCACAGTACAAATATTCGTAGTAGTAAAATGCATTACTAAAAATGTTTGTGATGTGCTATCTATTGAAATGATACATTCAATTCACATGTCTCTGTTATATGCCATTTGGTATTGGATTTGTAAAGGCAGTATTAATGTTTTTGCACCATCTGTTGGAATGAAAAATGCAATGCATTTTATTACACAAATTCTTATGATGTGTAGTCTATAGCAATTGAAAAATACAATGCACATGTCTCCATTTATTTGCCATTTCCTATGGGATTTTAAATGCAGTGTTAATGTTTGTGAGGCTCCATTTGTTGGAATGAAATATTCTATTTTATTACGCAAATGTTTCTGAGGTGAAATCTGTAGGAAAGATGAATGCCATGCACATGTCTCTGTTATATGTTATTTGCTATTGGATTCATGAAAGCAGAGTTAATGTTTCTGAGGCACCTACTGGTTAGAATGAAAATGCAAGGCATTTTATTGCACAGATGCTTATGATGTGCAATCTGTTGGAATGACCAAGCAATGCATATATCTCTGTTATTTGCTATTTGGTATGGGATGTGTAAAAGGAATCTTGGAATAAAAAAATGCAATGCATTTTATTACCCAGATGCTTATGATGTGTAATCTGTTAGAATGACAATGCCTCAGTTATATGCCATTTGGTATGGGATTTATAAAAGCAGTGTTAAAGTTTGTGAGGCACCATCTGTTGGAATGAAAAATGCAATGCATTTTACTTCACAGATGCTTATGATGTGAAATCTGTTGGGATTGAAAAATGCAATGCACATGTCTCTGTTATATGGTATTTGGTATGGGATTTGTAAAACCAGTGTAAATATTTGTAAGCCACCATCTGTTGCAATGTTGATAATCCTTTTATTAAGGTGGAAAGCACTTTCAAGGAGTGTGGGTGCAGAGCCTGTGACAAGTTCTCAGGCAAAATGCAAGTATATGTTTTACAAATTATTAGATATAGAAGCAACACACATAAAGATACACATTTGTTTAAACACATAGGAAGACAAAGCAGTACGAAACATACAGTAAATGGAGCCCAGCAGTATCTGTCCATTAATTATTTTTTAAACTATAGCCAGTTGACATCAGTGGAGAAAAATTCAAAACCTGAAAAGTGAGTATCCAGCTTTACTAACAATATAGTGATGAGCAGTGAACACTGTGGACCGGCAGTTGGGAATGACTGCACTAAAATACGTACCTTGCCTGATCTTCCTGGACCAGCAAAACTAATTCTACACACCGGCGGTTGGGAAACACTGATTTAGATCATTTGGACACTTCTGATTCAGATTCAGTCCCTTTAGGCCCCACCGTAGTCAGTGTGCAGCCAAAATATACACAGCACCAATTCGGCCACAGGGTGGGTGAGTAACAAATCTGCATTCCAGATCCCCGAACTCAGCATCGAGACTCTCCAGTAAAGTCCGTTTTAGTTTTGTGTGGACAGTACGTCCTATCCTAATTCCACTTCTGACACCAATGTAGTACAGACATTGAGTGCCAATATGATTTTTTTCTCTGTACATCACTCTTTTAGGTAGCTCGCTATTCTTCAAAGTACCTCTCAAGTTGGCCACACCAGATGGAATTCACCAGATGGGATTTTATAGGCTGCCCTCCAGCATGGTGGGATGCCAGCTCACTACTACTTGGTGGCTTGTCAGTGCCATTGCAATATCTTTACCCCTTTCTTTCAGGCCTACTTCATCTCAGGTGGTATTGCTGGTGAGTCGTTATTAATGGGGCTGCTGCCCAACATGTCTGTACCATGTAGTTCTCTCTCAAAGTCACTGAGGAGTTCCTCGAGCGATGGCAGCCAACATAATGAGCATCTGGTGAGCTTATACTGTACATAAGAGGGATTTACTCCTATTTGTGCAAACGTTTTTGAGACAGTGTGGAGTTGTGGTAAATCCAATACACTTTACACCCCTAAGATGCCAGTTCAGCCATCATCTCTGACCCTCGGTGTCACTCTGAGATCATCACTTTACCCATCTAGGCTCCAAATTTTGAAATATATGTAAACAGTTGTACTGTATCGCACTGCTTTTTGCACTTGTGAAGCCCTTTGGGGTGGCGATTCACTGTCAGTTATCTGTATGTTATAGCTATTTGTGTATGTAGTCCAGTTAATTTTTTCATTTATTTACATCTCATAGGTATTGCTGACAGGTTTTCTTTTTCAATCTGTATGACCCCCCTGGTCAAAATTACTTACAACTTTCTGGATTTATTTGAAACATTCTGCTTTAATTGCTAAGAGAAAAAGAATCCCAGGTTGATTTTGTCTTCCTCTTTTTTGTATTTTTTTCTGCGTGACAGATCAGACAAGAGAGAGTCAAACTTTTCAAATCTCTCCAATTGTAAAATGTTGCCACAGGGAATGTAACCATCTTTTGCAAGAGAGGATGTGAAACAGGGTCGGATGTTTTCCCGGCTCCACTCTGATGTTTCATTTCATAACACTCCACTTAAAGAATGTTAGTAATGAAGTGATGTCAAATATCATGTAGCCATAATCACGAATGCAGCAAATGTTTATCAAATAGCCTATGGGCGGCTGTCTCGCGGATTACTCAGAAGCCTGCCAGAATGTGTGCGAGCGAGAAGGGAGATTTTTTATTATGATAACACATAGCTGGCACATTTCAGAAAACCTTTTAGCAAAACCATGAAGGAAAAAGTGGAGTGAAAATCTATACCAGTGCAACTCGCTATTAGTGACATTTAATCAGTTTTGCTCGGAATAATGAAAGACTGTGATGGGCCGCCACACTGAGATGGCAGTTTTCAGTATAATTTACTGTATTTAACTATTTATAGGTAGATATATATTATAAATAGTTAAAAAGTGCACTAACTTGTTGAAATGGGGTTGTTTAAAATTACAATTTGAAATCACAAATCACAATGATTCAGACATAATTAAAATGTATTTTGCAGACTTTCATTTAAGACCACAAGGCACTTTTTCTACAGAGTCTACCCATTTCAGGGCACCATAATGTTTAGGACACAGCAATGGCAGGTCTATTAAAGCCGTTGTCATATTTAAGACTTTGTCACCTGTCCCTTGCATGCAATGGGGGTAAACATTAACATTATACAAAGTTATTGTCTGTTATACCTGCATTTTTATCACTCTTTATTGTTTTTTATCAGTATGCTGCTGCTGGAGTATGTGAATTTCCCCTTGGTATTAATAAAGTATCTATCTATCTATCTATCTATCTATCTATCTATCTATCTATCTATCTATCTATCTATCTATCTATCTATCTATCTATCTATCTATCTATCTATCTATCTATCTATCATATAGTGCATTTGAATCTGTCTATTATATAGTGCCTTTCCTATCTATCTATCTATCTATCTATCTATCTATCTATCTATCTATCTATCTATCTATCTATCTATCTATCTATCTATCTATCTATCTATCTATCTATCTATCTAGTGTTCTTACTAGCTCTTGAGCTATGTCTCTAACATACAGAGAGAGTAGAACCCAAGTCTACGGTAATGTGATCAAAAGTGCTAAGCCGACCACCACCATAACACTATGTACTCCACATTTCTATCATATAGCGTCTTTCATCTATCTATCTATCTATCTATCTATCTATCTATCTATCTATCTATCTATCTATCTATCTATCTATCTATCTATCTATCTATCTATCTATCTATCTATCTATCTATCTATCAGTAACGGCGCGCTACACAAATACACTTGACTTGTAGCTTCCCTCCTCTTTCTCTGTACATTTATCATTCGTGTGCTCAGAAGTTGACGCGCTTGCTGCTTCCTGAGCAGCACTTCATTTCTTCACCCTAGCGGCCCACTTCTTCTCTTCTTCCGTTGGCATCTTTTCTCATTAAAACTGATTGTCAGTTTTTGTGTTTTCTTAATTTTTCAATTAAGTTGGCACTTAACACTAGAATTACCAAAGTCTACGAAAAAAACCTCATAGATCCGGCCCACCTTAAAACCGTTCTCCCCTCTCTTTTGTCTTCTAAATGTGCCGATTAAGACGAGCAGCAAGCAGCCAGCTATTTCATCTCCCACCGCCGCAGAACGTTCACTAAGTTTTCCAAGCTCATGCCTTGTTTGATTATCTGGGAGTGAAGTGCTGGAGTTTTAGAGTGGAAATAATAGATCGCTATTTGAAACACACGCATTTCATGTGTGTTCCATTTCTATAGTAATTTTTAAAACAGATACGTTTTTCATATTTAAGTAGTAAATGACAAAATGTAGGCATAAACTATATAATGCTTCATACATTCTATAGTTTATGCCTACATTTTGTAACATTTTCAGCATATAGAAGGCCTGCTCAGTTGGATTTAAATGGCTTGGCCATTTAAGAATTTTCCATTTCTGAGCTTTGCCTCAGCAGTATACTATTCAATACAATACAATTTATTTTTGTATAGCCCAAAATCACACCAGGATTGTCGCAATGGGCTTTAACAGGCCCTGCCTCTTGACAGCCCCTCAGCCTTGACTCTCTAAGAAGACAAGGAAAACACCCAAAAAAGCCTTGTAGGGAAAAAATGGAAGAAACCTTGGGAAAGGCAGTTCAAAAAGAGACCCTTTCCAGGTAGGTTGGACGTACAGTGGGTGTCAAAAAGAAGGGGGTCAATACAATAAAATACACAGAACAGAACATAAGTAATCCTCAATAAAATATAATAGTGCAATAGAAATATTGCAAGTGCAGAGCAGAATTCAACAGTAGATGATCTCACATAATACGATTTGGATTTGTTCAGAATGTTAGGATTTTAGGATAACCATCTTCTTGTAGGATGAAGTGCCGTCCAGTGAGTTTGGAAGCATTTACTAGAACTTGGGCAGCTCAGATATTTCTGCACCCCTGCCATCAACAGTTCCACCATCAATGAAGAGAAGTGTGCCAGGACCTGTGGCAGCCATACAGTACATGCCCAAGGTGTAGCACACCCACCACTATGTTTAAGAGATGAGGAGGTCTGCTCTGGATCCTGCGCAGTTCCTTCTTGTTTCCACATTTTGCTCTTGCCCTCACTCTGATGCAGGCTCGTCTTTGTCTCATTTGTTTATTGTTATATCCTCTTTCGTTTTTTATCTTTTCCCCTTTCCACAATGCAGGTTCCTCTTATATCGCCTGACCAAGTGCAGGTGCTGACCTCCCCCTACTCTGTGGTGTGAATGAGGCACCTAACTGACCTGCTCACATTAGCATGCGAATGTGCGATCACCAAAGCACCCCAATCACCACTGCTCACCCATGCACTCATAACCTGCTCAGAGCCTCGACTCGATTATTTGTTTATTTTTTTTTAATTGATTGTAATTAAAATCAGATCACACTCCAAACAATAAAATCAAACTTAACAAAACCAAAACTTCAGCCTTCACGCAAAAGAAAGAG
Source organism: Erpetoichthys calabaricus (assembly GCF_900747795.2). NCBI lineage: Eukaryota > Metazoa > Chordata > Cladistia > Polypteriformes > Polypteridae > Erpetoichthys > Erpetoichthys calabaricus. The sequence continues at coordinate 5,686,698 of NC_041394.2, forward strand.
AGGAGAGCCATCCAACAAAGCAAATCTTTGAAAGCAGCAAGGATGGAAGAGTATCCTTTTCACAATGAAATGGAAGCTTATTCTAAAATGTTATCGATTAGATCCTGCCATATTTTTGAAAAGGTTTTGAACAGATCCTCTGAGTGAGAATTTGATTTTCTCCAATATCAAATAGTATAGGACATCAGCTACCCACTGACTTAAATGTGGTGGGGTGGGATTCTTCCAGTTGAGCATGAAAATTCTACGTGCTGGTAGAGAGGTAAAGGCAATTACAATTTGTGTGTCCTTCTCCTTAAGTCCACCCGGGAGACACAGCTGTTAACACTAGAATCCCTGAAGCCTATGAAAAAAGTCGTAAGGCCGGGCCACCTTAAATTCCTTTGCACCTCCTCATTAGAGTCTTTTGTTTTGCAAATGTGTCATTCAGCACAAGCAGCAAGCAGACTGCTATCCCATCACCCACCAAAGGAGCTGAAATTGAGTCAGGTGCAAAATTTTCAGAGCTCAAGACTCTTTATTTGGGTATGAGATGCCTGGAGTTGTACAGGCTAAATAATATATCGTTAGTTGGAACAACAACAACAACATTTATTTATATAGCATATTTTCATACAAAAAGTAGCTTTAAGTGCTTTACATAATGAAGAAAAGAAAAATAAATGACAAAATAAGAAATTAAAATAAGACAACATTAGTTAACATAGAAAAGGAGTAAGGTCCAATGGCCAGGGTGGACAGAAAAAACAAAAAAAAAACCTCCAGAAAGCTGGAGAAAAAAATAAAATCTGTAGGGGTTCCAGGCCACGAGACCACCCAGTCCCCTCTGGGCATTCTACCTAACATAAATGAAATAGCCCTCTTTGTAGTTAGGGTTCTCACGGAGTCACTTGATGCTGATGGTCATACAGACTTCTGGCTTTTAATCCATCCATCATTGTTGGAACATCATGGTGCTTTGAGTAGATGGTGGTGGCGCAAGCCACCACCAAAAGGACACCGGAAAAGGAAACAGAAGAGAGAGTAGGGGTTAGTACAGATTTTAGAGCCACCATGAATAGCTATTATAATGAATTGGATATACAGAGTATCAGAATTTAAATTACAGTGAAGTTATGAGAAGGCCATGCTAAAATAATGTGTTTTCAGCAGTTTTTTAAAGTGCTTCACTGTTTTAGCCTGGCGAATTCCTACTGGCAGGCTATTCCACATTTTAGGTCCATAACAGCAGAAGGCCCCCCGCCTCACCACTTCTGTTAAGTTGTGCTCTTGGAATTCTAAGGAGACACTCAGTTTAGGATCTGAGGTTGCAATTTGGAATATAAGACGTCAGACATTCCAATATATAAGATGGGGCAAAATTATTTAAGGCTTTATAAACCATAAGAAGAAGTCAATCCTGAATGACACAGGTAACCAGTGTAGTGACATCAAAACTGGAGAGATGCGCTCGGATTTTCTTTTCCTGGTAAGGATTCTAGCAGCTGCATTCTGCACTAGTTGCAAACAATTTATGTCTTTTTTGGGTAGTCCTGAGAGGAGTGCGTTACAGTAATCTAGTCGACTGAAAACAAACACGTGAACTAATTTCTCAGCATCTTTCAATGATATAAGAGGTCTAACTTTTGCTATGTTTCTTAAGTGAAAAAATGCTGTCCTAGTGATCTGATTAATATGCGATTTAAAATTTAGATTACAGTCAACTGTTACCCCTAAGCTTTTTACCTCCGTTTTGACTTTTAATCCTAATGCATCCAGTTTATTTCTAATAGCCTCATTGTATCCATTATTGCCAATCACTAAGATTTCAGTTTTTTCTTTATTTAACTTGAGAAAGTTACTATTCATCCATTCTGAGATACAAGATAGACATTGTGTTAGTGAATCAAGAGAATCGGGGTCATCAGGTGCAATTGATAAATACAGCTGTGTGTCATCAGTATAGCTGTGGTAGCTCACATTGTGTTCTGAGATAATCTGACCTAATGGAAGCATGTAGATTGAGAAGAGCAGCAGACCCAGGATAGAGCCTTGTGGAACACCATATAGGATATCATGTGTCTTTGAGTTGTAATTACCACAACTAACAAAGAATTTTCTCCCTGCCAGGTGGATTCAAACCAATTTAAGACACTGCCAGAGAGGCCCACCCATTGACTAAGGCGATTTCTAAGAATATTATGATCAATGGTGTCAAATGCGGCACTCAGATCTAAGAGGATGAGAACAGATAAATGACCTCTGTCTGCATTTACCCGCAAGTCATTTACTACTTTAACAAGTGCAGTTTCTGTGCTGTGATTTGTTCTAAAACCTGACTGAAATTTATCAAGAATAGCATGTTTATTGAGGTGCTCATTTAACTGCATAATGTCTGCCTTCTCTAGAATTTTACTTAAGAAAGGCAGGTTAAAGATGGGTCTGTCATTTTCAAGAGCACGGTGTTGAGATTATTTTTCTTAAGTAGGGGTTTAACTACAGTAGTCTTAAGACAGTCTGGGAAGACGACCATATCTAATGACGAATTTACTATGTCAAGAATATTATCAATTGGCACATCCGATACTTCTTTGAAAAAATGTTTTGGTATTGGGTCAAGGGCACAGGTGGAGGGTTTCATTTGAGAAATTATTTTATGTAAATCAGGTAAATCTATCCTAGTGAAAGAGTTTAGTTTGTTTATAACGGAATACTGGGGTTTAGGAGGATCCTTAGTGTTGGGGAGATATACTATGTTATTTCTAATATCATTAATTTTTTAATTGAAAAATACAGCGATAGCCTCACAGGTTTTACTGGAAGTACTTAGGAAGCATTCCTTTGAGTTACCTGGGTTTAACAGACGATCAATCGTAGAGAATAAGACTCTGGGATTACTAGCATTGTTATTTATAATCTTAGAGAAGTAGCAGCACCTCTCAAGATGGACTGTGTTGTTGTATTCTGTTATTTTAACTTTTAATATTTCATAGTGGACAGTTAGTTTAGTCTTCAATACATTTAGTCTTACATACATTTCACATGTGTTCCGTGTCTACAATGATCTGTGTAAATGTAGGATAACAGAAAATGCGAGGTAAGAAATGTTGAACACATAACTAAAACAGAAACTTTTTTCATGTTATAGTAATAATTGACAAACTGTTGATGTGAAGTGTATAATGTGTGAAGACCAAATATCAAATAAACACTTTCACAAAAGGTATAACAAAACAAGCGCACCTTTATTCAAGAATATAACCACGAAAAAAAAAATTATTCAATTTACATGTTACTGGCGATGTGTAAAAAGTGAAGTCCAACTCTCAATTGACATGAGGGGGGCAACATCAGTTTAGTTGGTGCAGCGGTAAGGACTGCTGTTTTATAATCAAGGGGTTGCGGGTTCGATCCCAGGTTCTCCTCGCATTTACCGTTTTGAATAGTGAACTGCTGTCGTTACTATTATAAAATAAAAACACATTTGATTTGAGGCTGTAACAGCTGGTGTAAATTTATGGTACTTGTAAAAGTTAGCACTGAAGGGTTTAAAGCAGACACACAAATGCAGCTCAATCATTTCTTGTTGGTGTCTTGTGTCTATGGTGGATGTTACTTTTCGCATATGGACATTCACATCAACATATCATTTGATTGATTTTTTTAATTGAACAGTCCAAGAATAAAACTGAAAGTATTCCACCCTTTCAGTCCAGAACAGTTGCCCACTGGAGTGAATGAATTGTGTCAACCCCTATCAACTATGGGAGGTCAAGCTGTAGTGTAATGAGACAAGAGCAATTAGTTGGGGTGTAATAAGGTATTTAGGATAGATAGATAGATAGATTGATATATTAATAGACAGATATTAAAGGCACTATATAACTGATAGATAGATAGATATTAAAGGCACTATATAATAGATAGACAGATAGATAGATGTGAAAGGCACTATATAACTAATAGATTCCAAAGAGGGGTCTGTTTTCAGAATCCGAGACGCCTGCCATTTTATTTAAGAGATTTCTGTTATATCTTGTTATTCTAAAACTAAGAGCAGAAATGCAGATTGTATTTTTTTTTTCTTGCTCACATCAGTGCATCAGGTGCTACAACGTCAAAATCTGCTCATCGGGTGTCACATCTCACTGTCAGTTTTAAATTCTGTCCTGCATTGAGCAACCAACATTTTTGTAAGCAGTAAATGGTAACGTTGATTGATCGAGTGAACAACGAGTGCGGCATAAAATTAGAGATGAAAAATTAGGATGTCCAGTGGGATGAGACAAAGCAGGAGAGCTCTTGTGTGCTCATGAAAAATGTGCAGCGTACAGCCTAGTGAGGATGCTTAAGATAACGGAGACCATGATAAAGCATTTGCAAACTAACAAGTCTCGATTCCAGAAAGGATTGCTTAATTAATCACCACCCTTTCTCATCAGTTATACGGCACACAATATGAAAAATGTAGAAACCCTGCACAGTTAGCTGGAGGGAAGAATCCATTGAAGTTTGTGTGACAGCAGGTAAAAGTAAGGTAGATGAGCACTTATGTCACACAACAACAGTAGCATTTAGAAGATCATTTTTAACCTCCTCGGCATTATGTTAAATCTCGGAAAAACAAGCCAAAAACATGGAATTTTTTTTCAACAAGTAAAAAAGTTATTACATGAAACAGAAACATGTATATATTAAAATGTCAACATTAAATACAGTGGAAAAGGTGTGTCTAGTGTCCACTGCTGTACTGATGCAGATTTAGTGCATGCCCTTCATGTGGCATATTTTGAAAGAGTTACCAATGCACAGCTTGACGTTACAATCACGATGGTAGACCTGTGTTTCTTTGCACACTTTTCTTATACTATAATAATATTGTAGTGTGGTGTCGTAGTTAAGGCTTTGGACTTCATACCCTGAGGTTGTGGATTCAAATCCCAATACTGGCAGTGTGTGATCCTGAGCTTGACCTGCCTGTGCTCCAATTTATGCCTGATGCATTCTTTGCATTGAGACAGCTCAGAGAGAAGCAACGAGAAAAACAGCAGGGTGTTTATAGATTTGGAAAAGGCTTATGAGAGAGTGTCACTTCAAGAGATCTGGAGGTGCATGAGAGAGAAAGGGGGAGACAGAGAAGTGTGTGAGGATTGTCCAGGAGATGTATGAGGGAGTGAGGACAGTGTTGCAGTGTTGGGGTAAAAGAGAAGATCCCAGTTAAAGGAGGTCTGAATCAAGGTCTTTTTTAAATCATTAGCTCTTTGTTCTGGTTATTGATGTATTAAGTCGTGGGATAAAAGACCAATTCTCCCTGCTGCAGGCTTTTTTTGCTGATTATATTGTGTTGTGTAGCATTAGAAAGGAGGAAGTGGAGAGGACGTTGGAAGAAAGGAGAAGGGCTTTGGCAGATAGAGGATTTAAGAAAAACAGGAAGAAGAAGACAGAATATCTGAGGTCTGATGATGATCAGGATTCAGGCAGCAGGGAGAGCTACAGAAAAGAGTGGATACGTTTAACTATCTAGGATCAGTGGGAGCCCAAGATGGAGAATTAGATGCAGAGATACTCCACAGAGTGCAATGTAGATGGAGCAATCGGAAGAAGATGTCAGGAGTATTGTGTGATCAAAGAATAAAGGTGAAGGTTAAAGGTGAGGTTTTTAACACTAGAATCCCTGAAGCCTACTAAAAAACTCATAATTCCAGGCCACCTTAAATTCATTCGCACCTCTCCATCAGCATCTTTTGTTTTGTAAATATGTTGATCAGCACAAGCAGCAAGCAGCCTGCTGTCCCACTCCCCCTAACCGATGGAGCTCAACTCGGGCAAAATGATCTCCCAGTCAAGTCTCTTTATCGTTTTGTGAGGTGCCTGGTTGTACAGGGTAAATAATATATTGTTATTTGGAACACATACATTTCATTTGTGTTCTGTGTCTACAATGATCTGTGTAAATTTAGGATGACAGGAAATGTGAGGCAAGAAATGCTGAACACATACCTAAAACAAACTTTTTCCATGTTATACTAATGATGAGAAGTGTGTAATGTGTAAAAACATTACTCCAGATATCATATAAACACACAAAATGTAAAAGTATAACAAAACAAGTAGGCTTTTACTCAAGAATATAACGAAAGAAAAAGAAATCAGATTAGGCTACGATACTGATACGACCGCTCAGCTGGTGCAGAGGTAAGAAATGCTGACTCATAATCAAGAGGTCGCGGGTTTGATTTCAGGTCCTTCCTGCATTTACCATTTTGAGTAGTGAGCTGCTCTTATTGTTGCTATTATACATCAAAAACATACATTTAATTTGACGTTCACACTCCCCCCGACATTTGATGTTCACACTCCCCCCGATCTGACACTGCTATTTTCAAATAAAGACAAGCTATAACAGAGGCGAACTGAGATGAGGATGAGGATGTTCTACATCAGAGAAAGAGAACAGAAGCCCTCCCCGCAAGAAACGTCCACTCACATGTAAGAACAAAGCAGCTGCACGAGGCGTAAAGGCGAAAGATGGCGCCGTTTGGGTGCAGCAGCAGGTTGGGCGTCATCCTGCGAGTGGATATTATTGGTCAATCTGCCACGTATGTCCTTCAATGAAACAGCAGGGCATGACAAGGTATTGCGTAAAGTTCTGTTTGTGATTGTTTTTTCATGGTGTTTATTTGATATTTGAACTTCAGTCTTCACACATTATACACTTCATGTCATTATTAGTATAACATGAAAAAAGTTTGTGTTTTAGTTATGCGTTGAGCATTTCTTGCCTCACATTTCTTGTCATCCTCCATTTACACAGATCATTGTAGACACGGAACACACGTGAAATGCATGCTTTCCAAATAACAATATACTGTATTATTTACCTTCTACAACTCCAGACACCTTACATCCAGATAAACAGACTTGAGCTGGGAGAACTTTTTGTCCGACTTGAGCTACAGTGGTTGGGGTGATAGAATAGCTTTCTGCTTGTGCTGATCGACACATTTACAAAAGAAAAGATGCTGATGAGGAAGTGTAAAGGAATTTAAGAGGCCCGGGATTACGAGTTTTTTCGTAGGCTTCAGGGATTCTAGTGTTAAGACAGTGGTAAGACTAGCAGTGATGTCTAAAGCTGAGACATGAACAGTAATAAGAGCACGGCAACAGAGGTTAGTGTGAGAAGGATATGTGGAGATACAAAAAGAACAGAAAAAGAAATGAGACCATCAGAGGTACAACAGAAGTGGGAGAGGCATCTAAGAAAGTACAGCAAAGTAGTGAAGTGGTATGGACATGTGACAAAATGAAACAATTAAGATGCGGGCAAAGGAGTGATGGGAATGGAAGTCCAAGATAAGAAAAAATAAAGGAGGCCAAAGTGGAGGTAGATGGATAAAGTAAAAGAAGATCTGAAGGAAAAGAGGCTGTCTGGTGAGGAAGTGAAGGACCGAGCTTTATGGAAAAGTTTGTAGCTGTTGTAACTGCTACAATTCACATCGTTTATAGTGATAATGTTAATTACGGATTGCTCTTTAACCCCAAACTGTCTTCGGACCCCTTCCAGTGGTGACCAAAGATTACATCAACTAATAAAATTGTGTTATGCAAACATTACCCAGAGAAACAGTGCAGAGCAAAATGTAATTAATGACTTACATGAAAATCTCACAAACACTCCAGACATGTGCCGATTCCGAAACTGCCCACCCCCTCTTCCAACACATACAGAATACAAATAACATAAAAATCATTGACCCAAAATATCCCACAACGTCCACTCAGTTTAGTCACTTTATGAGTTAGAATATCTCCCAATGTTTCAATTCTTCAGATGTGTCATCCCAGAATGAAAGATTATTAAAAATTGCTCACTATGATCTCAATTCTTTCAACTGTTCAGTCCACTTCCTTCATTGTATCAGGATTTCTTTGAGGTGGCCACCACCAAACTGCACAGGACTTTGGTGCTCCACAAGAAGTAATCTCTATCCTGGCTTCAGATAAATCACGCCTTTCCCCTCCACCATAAAGCTCAGGCTGTTTTTCTTCTTCCCTTTCTGCCTTTCCACGCTCTTTTCTAAATGTATATCTACATCTCTTTCCATGGCACCCTCCTGGAAATTGCGACAACAGACCCATACCTTACAAAGGTCCTCCCTATCCAACCCACCTACCTTACACTACACTGTAGAAGTGCTCAGGCGGAGACAGGGTTCACATAGAGAGGCAAAAGACAAACCAGCCAATAAATTTATGTGGCCGTGCTACAGGTTGATCAAACACATTGACTCCACACAGAAGGAGGAAAAGATGAAAAGGAAGAAGAAACAGAAGAAGAATGTTTATGCTTTTTTATTCCTGTATGTTTCATGGTATTTGAGATCTTATCACACACTATTAAAAATAATATTTCTTCAATGGAATTTCATGGTTCTAGACTGGGTTGTATGGTTTTTCGTAGAGCCAATGGTTAACATAGCATCTTTTCATTCTGGGAAGGGTTCTTTGCATGTGAAATTAGTTCTTTGAAAAACTTCCTGAAATGTAGAAAGAAAAAATACACAAAAAAGTAAAGATTTAAGAAATCTTCATTTTTGGTAGGCAATTTAGAAGGACACTAACAGATTAAGAAAACTTGAACTTAGCATGTGTTGTTGTATGCAGCAAGATCCATTCATCCATTATCCATCCATCCATCCATTATCCAACCCACTATATCCTAACTACAGGGTCATGGGGGTCTGCTGGAGCCAATCCCATCCAACATACGGCACAAGGCAGGAAACAAACGCCGGGCAGGGCGCCAACCCACCGCAGGGCGCGCACACTCACACACACTAGGGACAATTTAGAATCGCCAATGCACCTAACCTGCATATCTTTGGACTGTGGGAGGAAACCGGAGTACCCGGAAGAAACCCATGCAGACACGGGGAGAACATGCAAACTCCACGCAGGGAGGACCCAGGTCTCCTAACTGCGGGGCAGCAGCGCTACCTACTGCGCCCTATTCAGCAAGAGTCCTTTAAAGGTCATGATCCATTGGTGTTTCACAAATCTGTTACCATCTCTTCTTGGTTATTTAGTGTACGAAGCCTGTGTAACAGAATAAATAGCATGAGAAACACTTCAAGTGTTGGGGGAATTCCACGTATAATGATGGTAGTCCTGAGAAGTGTTAACAGACTGGTACAACAGTCAAAATGTGTGAATACAGACACTTGATAGTGAGAGAATTGAAACTGGTCTTTTATGTTTAACAGACAGGAAATTACAGTGGTACAGGAAATGATGTTGGTGGTGGGAGACGGAAGTGAAGTCATCAAACAGGGACCAGGGGCAGAGTCATCTGCTATTGTGTGTGTTTGGAGGTAGGAATGTGTTTGTTAGTCTTCTGGTTTTCTGTTGAGAGAAGAGAAAGGCATTAACACTCCGTTCAAATCCTCTTATCTTTTGTTCTTTCATGCTCATTTAGGCTCTTTGACTGCCCCCTAAGCGCACATGTGTGACACCTCTTATCTATCTAAATAATTTCTGGAGCCTTCATTAGGATGGTTCTTTTGGTTGCCCTTATGGCATCACTCTGAAGAACCGCACTAGCGTCTTGATTTTTAAGAGTGTACTTCATTGGGAATCAGTTAAAATTTCAAAATCTGTGCAGCTCTCAGCCTGTCAGCTGCTGACGGTAAAATGTTAGAATAAATAAAACTAAACGGCAGCAATTATGGATCAGGAAACAAAAAATATTACGGATTCTTAGGAAACACGGGTAAAATGACATTATTGTGAACTTTTGACAGATGCACAAATTTCTTTCCAAGTTAATTTGTTCAGTGACAGCCTTGATGCAGTTATTTCTCTGCTGTCAGGCTAAAGGTGGTGCAGGCTGTTGGAAGACAAGTGCTGTTAAACTCAAAGCTAGAAGTAACACATGTCAAACTGTGGATAATAGCAAATACACTGGGACTAATCCCACCAGGGTCTTAGAACTGGTAAATATGAAGTGGTGTTTTAGGAGTTGCCTGGTCTGTCAGGTGGCAGCAGGGCATACTGTTGTGTTATAGATATAGATGTAGGTGTAATGAACTTTACTTGTCCTCATGGGGAAATCAGGCTTTTTACAAAGGTTCAATAACAAATAAATAAGTAAATAAATAAAAGGAAGCAGAGGGTGATGGTGCGAGGAACCTCCTTAGAACTGGCCGATGTTAAGAGTGGTGTTTCACATGGGTCAGTACTAGGGCTGCTGCTATTTTTAATATATATAAATGATTTAGATAGGAATATAAGTAAAAAGCTGGTTAAGTTTGCAGATGATACCAAGATAGGTGGATTAGCAGTGTAATAAGTAGACAGACTACTTGAGAAGGTTATAATGTCATATAATGTCGAGCAGACAACAAAAGAAAGTTTAGACGTTCGTCTTAAATGAACATTTGACATGTTAAAGAGGGTACATTGTGGGTATTTATAGGGAAACAAAAAGATGGTGGTGTTGATTGAAGCGGAAATAGTGTCACGAAAGTGATACCAAAAGGTGGAAGCCAGAAGTGATGTCTTCGGCGGGGAGTGGAGACTGACGTCTTTGTTGTGGACCCGGATGTGGAATAGCCATTTTGGGAGCCTGGATGCGGAGGAGGTAAGTGAGTTGATTTGTTATTTGTCTTAGTTAGATCTGGAGATAGAGAGAGAGAGAGACGTTAAAACACCATACAAGCCCCTTGCCTCACTGGATTTCACTCACCTCTGGGCTTGTTGACTGTCTCCTAAACGTGCGTGCGTAACAGCAGATAATTTGGAATCTGTTATATCATCACAGAAGGATTTGGATAGCATACAGGCTTGGGCAGATTTGTGGCAGATGAAATTTAATGTCAGCAAATGTAAAGTATTACATATAGGAAGTAAAATGTGAGGACTGACTACACAATGGAAGGTCTGAAAATCAAGTCCACCTTATGAGAAGGATTGAGGAGTCATGATGGACTCTAAGCTGTCAACTGCCAGACAGTGTTCAGAAGCCATTAAGATGGCTAACAGGTTGTCAGGTTATATAGCGCCTTGATGTGTGGAGTACAAGTCACAGGAGGTTCAGTTCAAGCTTTATAATACACTGGTGAAGCCTCATCTGGAGTACTGGGTGCAGTTTGGGTCTCCACCACAGAGCAACTAAAGAAGAAAGGGCAGAGCAGGCTCTTATTCCTTAGGAGACTCTGTTCCTTAAATATGGAAAGTGACATCCTTCACATCTTCTACAACTCGGTGATGAAATGGGTGATTTTCAATTGTGTGGCATGCTGGGCCGGTAACATCACTTCAAGACAGGCCCACCGAACATGGCATGATCAAATATGGGTTGCACTTTGGATCCGCTGGCAGCAGTAACGAAGAAAAGAATGAAGTCAAAATTGAGTGCCATTACAAGCAATGCTGCACATCCTCTCTCTGACACACCAACACAGAGGACTTTCAGAAGACAAATTATTTACCAGAAGTGTGTCAAGAAACGTGACTGCAGCTCCTGTATACCAACAGCATCACACCTGTGTAACACCTCACTGGGACTGGGGCTACAAAGTCAGAAGTTTTCTTTCTTATTACTCTTCTTCCTTTTTTAGCCGTTGTGATGTATATTTTAGAGGAGTTTGATGTTCGTCATAATATTAGAACATTAGAACATTCTAGATGAGAACAGGCCATTCAGCCCAACAAAGCTCACCAGTCCTCTCAAGTTTTGAAAGTCCCTAAAGTCTTACTGTCTAACACACTACTTGGTAGTTGATTCCAAGTGTCTATCGTTCTTTGTGTAAAGAAACACTTTCTAAAGTTTGTAAGAAATTTACCCTTAACCCGTTTCCAACTGTGCCCCTGTGTTCTTGATAAACTCATTTTAAAGTCACAGTCTTGATCCACTGGACTAATACCCTTCATAATTTTAAACACTTCAATCATGTCACCTCTTAATCTTCTTTTGCTTAAAGTGTAAAGGCTCAGCTCTTTTAATCTTTCCTCCTAACTCATCCCCTGTAGCCCTGGAATCAGCCTAGTTGCTCTTCTCTGGACCTTTTCTGTCCTTTTTGTAGCCTGGAGACCAAAACTGCATACAGTACTCCAGATGAGGCCTCACCAGTGTGCTATAAAGCTTGAGCAGTACCTCCTGTGACTTGTACTCCACACATCAAGGTGCTACATAACCTAACATTCTGTTAGCCATCTTAATGGCTTCTGAACCCTGTCGGGAAATTGACAGCTTAGGGTCCACTAGAACTCCTAAATCCTTCTCATAAGGTATACTCTCAATTTTCAGTCCTTCCATTGTGTATTTAATCCTCACATTTTTACTTCCTATGTGTAATCTTTACATTTACTGACATTAAATTTCATCTACCACAAATTTACCCAGGCCTGTGTGCTGTCCCAGTCCCTCTGTGGAGTTTCAACCGATTCTTGATTATCTGTTAGTTCCTCTAGCTTGGTATCATCTGCAAATGTAACCAGCCTGTTGTTTATATTCCTATCCAGATACAGAGTATATAATAGCACTGGACACCTGAAGGACACCATTTTTAACATCACCCAGTTATTCACAACATAACCCTCTGCTTCCTATGTTTTAGGCAATTTTAGACCCACCTATGCACTACACCCTGAGCTCCCACTTCTTTTAGATTGATGCTCACCCTCTCAAGTGGCACCTTATCAAATGTTTTCTGAAAGTCCAGATAAATAATATTGTATGTTCCACTCTGATTGTATCCTTTTGTTTCTTTCATTAAATTTCATTTGCCACAGATCTGCCTGTATGCTGCCCAAGTCCCTCTGTGATGGTTCAACAGATTTGAGATTATCTGCCAATCCACCAATCTTGGTATCATCTGCAAACTTAACTGGCTTGCTATTTATATTCCTATCAAAATCATTTATATACCGTATAGGAGGGACAGTCAAAAAGTTTCCACACTTTTATATTTTCATTGGAAACGGTGAAGGCGGGAGGAATAGTAATTGGTCGTGTGTGAGAGTGTTGTGACTGGGAAAATTGCATCGCAAAGGAAGGTGACTATATAGTCAAAAATAATGTAATTTGTTTTTGAAAGTCTTAATAAATAGAGTTAAAAAATAGTGCGGAAACTTTTTGTACATTTCTCGTATTAAAAATGGCAGCAGTCACAGCACTGACCCCTGCTGGACACCACTATTAATTTCACCCAATTCTGATGAGGTTCCTCACACCATCACCCTCTGCTTCCTGTGCCTGCGCCAATTTTGCACCCACCTACACACACACCCTTTAGTCTGATGCACTACTTCTCATGTGGCATCTTATCAAATGGTTTCTAGTCATGATAAATAATATCATATGCACTTTGATTGTATCCTTTTGGTGATTCCTCACAGAATTCAGGCATGTTGGGTTGCAGTCAATTTTTTCTGCAAAAAGAACCAAAGATTCCTCTGTCTCATCCCCCTTATCAATGCCCCCATAAGTGCAGAATCTCAGAAAATTTCTGCATGTGACATGACCTTGTGTTATATTTATAGTCAGACGTATATAGAGTTAAGAGAAAAGGTGATAGGCCTGTTCCTTGTGGTGCTCCAGTGTTGCTCATACAGTCCTTGAGTCTGCCCAACAAATAGTCCATCATCCAGTACACCAGAGGCTCATCCACCTGAATATCTCTGAGTTTACTGCTAAACAGGGATGGCTGGATGGTACTGAAGGCACTGGAGAAATCAAAAACAAAGTTCACAGTGCTGCCAGCTTTTTCCGGCCTTGTGGAGCAGATAGATAACTGCATCCTCAACTCCAATCTTTGACCAATAGGCAAACGTCAGTGGGCCCTGGTGATCTACCACAAGAGGTCTCACATAGTCCAGGACCAGCCTTTTAAAGTCTTCATGACATTACTTAAAATTGCCAGTAGTCTGTAGTCATTAGGTGAAGAGATGCCTGCCCTTCTTGGAACAGGAACAATGCAGGATGTTTTCCACAGCGTTTGCACTTTTTGCAATCTTAATGACAGACTGATCAGGTGACAGAGGTCACCATAAATCTGGTCAGCACAGGCCTTAAAAACTCGAGAACCGACTCCAACTGGTCCCATCACTGAGATGGACATCCTTCCAAACTGTTCTCTGATGTCATCTGAGGACTTTCAAAGCTCTTTTAGAATAACCATTGAATTCTTGGTCACTTCCCTGACCAAAACCCTACTTGCCCAGTTACTCAGTTTGGTCACATGGCCAACTCTAGAAATAGTCCTGGTGGCTCCAAACTTCATCCATTTGCGAATAATCAGGGCCACTGTGTTCCTCTGACAACTCAAAACTTCAGAAGTAGTTTTATTTTCTTCCACTAATCTATGCCTCACTCCTGTTTGATTGTGGAGGTTGTTACCACAAGAGGGTGCCAAAGAACGCTAAACCACATTCCCAGCAATACAGTGCATCCGGAAAGTATTCACAGCGCATCACTTTTTCCACATTTTGTTATGTTACAGCCTTATTCCAAAATGGATTAAATTCATTTTTTTCCTCAGAATTCTACACACAACACCCCATAATGACAACATGAAAAAAGTTTACTTGAGATTTTTGCAAATTTATTAAAAATAAAAAAATTGATAAAGCACATGTCCATAAGTATTCACAGCCTTTGCCATGAAGCTCAAAATTGAGCTCAGGTGCATCCTGTTTCCCCTGATCATCCTTGAGATGTTTCTGCAGCTTAATTGGAGTCCACCTGTGGTAAATTCAGTTGGTTGGACATGATTTGGAAAGGCACACACCTGTCTATATAAGGTCCCACAGTTGACAGTTCATGTCAGAGCACAAACCAAGCATGAAGTCAAAGGAATTGTCTGTAGACCTCCGAGACACGATTGTCTCGAGGCACAAATCTGAGGAAGGTCACAGAAACATTTCTGCTGCTTTGAAGGTCCCAATGAGCACAGTGGCCTCCATCATCCGTAAGTGGAAGAAGTTCGAAACCACCAGGACTCTTCCTAGAGCTGGCTGGCCATCTAAACTGAGAGATCGGGGGAGAAGGGCCTTAGTCAGGGAGGTGACCAAGAACCCAATGGTCACTCTGTCAGAGCTCCAGAGGTCCTCTGTGGAGAGAGGAGAACTTTCCAGAAGGAAAACCATCTCTGCAGCAATCCACCAATCAGGCCTGTATGGTGGAGTGGCCAGACGGAAGCCACTCCTTAGTAAAAGGCACATGGCAGCCCGCCTGGAGTTTGCCAAAAGGCACCTGAAGGACTCTCAGACCATGAAAAAGAAAATTCTTTGGTCTGATGAGACAAAGATTGAACTCTTTGGTGTGAATGCCAGGCGTCACGTTTGGAGGAAACCTGGCACCATCCCTACAGTGAAGCATGGTGGTGGCAGCATCATGCTGTGTGGATATTTTTCAGTGGCAGGAACTGAGAGACTAGTCAGGATAAAGGGAAAGATGACTGCAGCAATGTACAGAGACATCCTGGATGAAAACCTGCTCCAGAGCGCTCTTGACCTCAGACTGGGACGACGGTTCATCTTTCAGCAGGACAACGACCCTAAGCACACAACCAAGATATCAAAGGAGTGGCTTCAGGACAACTCTGTGAATGTCCTTGAGTGGCCCAGACTTGAATCCGATTGAACATCTCTGGAGAGATCTTAAAATGGCTGTGCACCGACGCTTCCCATCCAACCTGATGGAGCTTGAGAGGTGCTGCAAAGAGGAATGGGCGAAACTGGCCAAGGATAGGTGTGCTAAGCTTGTGGCATCATATTCAACAAGACTTGAGGCTGTAATTGCTGCCAAAGGTGCATCGACAAAGTATTGAGCAAAGGTTGTGAATACTTATGGACATGGGATTTCTCATTTTTTTTATTTTTAATAAATTTGCAAAAACCTCAAGTAAACTTTTTTCACGATGTCATTATGGGGTGTTGTGTGTAGAATTCTGAGGAAAAAAATGAATTTAATCCATTTTGGAATAAGGCTGTAACATAACAAAATGTGGAAAAAGTGATGCGCTGTGAATACTGAATACTTTCTGGATGCACTGTACATCACACACATTTAATAGAATAAAATAAAAGCCATTTATTCTTTTCCCCAGGTACCTTCTGACAATCCTCTTGTTCAATCAACATAATAATAAACCACCAACTATCGAACCAATAATCTAATGGGTGCTCTTATTCTTCCTCCTTTTTCGCCTGACTCACCTATCTGTGGCAGAGGGCCTTCATTTATGTCAGACTTGTGAATGCTTCTGGTATCCTTCCGTCCCATCCAGGAAGCACTTCCGGGCCATAGAAAAAGTAGAGCGGACCTCCTCCGACTGTGCCCTCTATTGATCCCTGGGGACTCCTACAGGGCGGCACATCTGGACTCCATTTCCCTAGCACCCCTGCAGGTGTCCCAATTGGGCTCTTACACGAGGACCACTGCCACCTAGTGTATGGGCACGATATGATCTTTCCACCAAGCTGGCCAATGATGTTTCTCTCTAGCTTCCCGTCGAGGCAATAATCCATGCTCTTTCCTGGGTGCCCATTCGTATGCCACAAGGTCTATCAAAGAGTTCCTTGGACTTCATGGACTTCTTGTATTTTGTCCTGACATGTAGTGTGAATTATTGGACCATCTCTGCACAGGTACATGTGTGTCGTTGTTAATGATGTCTAACCAATTCAGTTTACATTGGTGGACTCCAGTCAAGTTCTAGACACATCTCAAGGAAAATGAAAGCAAACAGCAGAATTGGGAGATCCACAGCAAAAGGAAATAAGTGATTTCAGTTTTTGATTGTTAATAAGTCTGCGAACCTTCCTGAAGACAGGTTTTCACTTTGTCATTATGGGATATTGAGCTTAAATTAATGGGCAAAAATGGCAAAGTTATTCTTTTAAATCTACAGCAGAGTAAAATGTACAGCAAGTGAAGGTGTTTGAATACTTTCTGAATCCACTGTTTCGGCCAATATGGTGTCATCAACTGAAGGAACAAACATGTCCACTTCAGAAATGTTGGGGTGCCAGTGAGGGTTGCCTCTTTTAATAAGTGATGAATCCCATAAATTAAACAGGTGCCTGATGGCACAAATAATGAAAACAACAATCAAGGCTCTGTAGAGCAGTTACACTATCAGGTTGGAGCTCCATGCTGAAGTCTGCTCTTCCTGGAATGAGACAACCCCTTCGAGGATCATTTCATTTTAATTGTCACTGGACTTCAGTTACCCTCATTGGGTGGTTTCTCTGACCTCTGGGTGGCTAAAGAGACAATACCACCATGTCCCAGAGTGGTAGTGCTTAACTCTGATGAGCCAGGAGTGCGCATGTGTGACAATGGGTATTCCAATTTCTATCCAAAACCCACAAATTATTATAAAGAACAAACAAAATCCTACAATTCCCCAAAATGCCCATTGGGGGGAGTTTACCATCAAACCTCTGCCATATATGAGGGCAATCATAGGATCATTATAAAATAAAAGGTTTATTTTTATAAAAAATCTTTGCTGAACAAATAAAGCTCTGCCGAGTACAAAAGGCAAAAGGACTTGCCTGAAGGCAATCCAAGGCTGTTTTATTGTGTGAGGTCCCATGGTGACCCTATTTTCCCCTTTAATACTCTCTATTGTATAGACCTTAATAAAATGTCTAAAATCACAAACAGCACTCTGTGAGTACTTTCTTCCCCATTCCCTTCTCCATCTGTAACTTCAGGCAATTTAATTATGTATTATTAATAAAAATGTCCAAAAATATTAAGGAAGCAGAATACAATGTGAATGATGGCAAAACGCTTTATTACAGCCTACATAGCAACGAATCTTACATCCATAGGCGGCTCTCGGCTTATCTTTAGTCTGCCTTGCTTTGTTGCCACATGGTGTTTGAATGGAGTATTGAAACAGGCCACATGTCTGTCTCAATATGGCTGCCGAGACAGAGTTATCTTCATCGTTGTCTTCTCTTCATGGCCAGATGATGAGAGAGAGAGGTCAAAGCAAGGTGACCAACTTTATAGCATTCTTGCCACAAAAAAAAGCAAAAGGGGTTCAAAACCAATCCTAAGCAGCCATACTTCAGATCAGTACAATTAGTTTACCTGTCCCTTCCTAACCAGTTACCAGTGAAAGCGTTCAGTGACAACTCATCTCTCAGTTGCTTTGTTTAGTCAGTTTATAGCCTTCCTGCAGTGGATGGCTTATAGGCTCAAAGTCCAAATACAGTCACCCTTGACAAACTGGCCTGATGCTCCATCCCCATGCTATAATTTTCACATCCTCAGTCAGTCCTGAACATTAGAACAATCAAGATAAGACCAAGCCATTAGGCCCAACAAAGCTTCCCAGTCCTATCCACTTAATTCTTCTAAAATAACATCAAGTTGAGTTTTGAAAGTCCCCAAAGTCCTGCTGTCTACCACACTACTTGGTCACTTATTCCCTGTGTCTGTGGTTCTGCGTAAAGAAAAACTTCCTAATGTTTGTGCAAAATTTATCCTTAACAGGTTTTCAATGGTGTTCAACAGTCTCGATCCACTGTACTAATTCCCTTCATAATTTTGAACATCTCAGTCATGTCACCTCTTAATCTCTTTTCGCTTAAACTGTAAAGGTTAAACTCTTTTAAATTTTCCTCATAATTCATCCCCTGGAACCCTGGAATCAGCCTAGTCTCTCTTCTCTGGACCTTTCCTAGCTCTGCTATGTCCATTTTGTAGCCTGGAGTCCCAAACTGCACACAGTACTCCAGATGAGGCCTCACCAGTGTGTTATAAACCTTGATCAGAACCTCCTTGGACTTGTACTCCACACATCACGGTGCTATATAACCTGACATTCTGTTAGTTTCTTAATGGCTTCTGAAAACCATCTGGCAGTTGATAGTGTCGAGTCCACTATGACTCCTAAATTCTTCTCATAAGGTGTACTTTTGATTTCCAGAACTCCCACTGTGTATTCAAACCTCACATATTTACTTCCTACATGTACTTTACATTTACTGACATTGAATTTCATCTGCCACAAATCTGCCCAAGCCTGTATGCTGCCCCGGCCCCTCTGTGGAGTTTCAACCGATTCTTGATTATCTGTTAGTTCATCCAGCTTGGTATCATCTACAAATGTAACCAGCTTTTTGTTTGTATTCCTATCCGGATACAGAGTATATAATAGCACTGGACACCTGTGGGACACCATTTTTAACATCACCCATTCATTCACAACATAACCCTCTGCTACCTATGTTTTAGGTAATTTTGGACCCACCTACGCACTACACCCTGAGCTCCCACTTCTTTTAAATTGATGTTCACCCTCTTAAATGTTTTCTGAAAGTTCAGATAAATAATATTGTATATTCCAATCTGAGTGTATCCTTTTGTTTCTTTCATTAAATTTCCACTGCCACAGATCTGCCCAAGCCTGTATGCTGCCCAAGTCCCTCTATGATGATTTAACAGATTCAAGATTATCTGCCAATCCAACCTATCTTGGTGTCATCTGCAGACTTAACCAGCTTGTTACTTCTATTCCTATCGAAATCATTTATATCTATTAAAAATAACAGTGGCCCCAGAACTACCCCCTGCTAGACACCACTCTTAATGTCACCCAATTCTAATGAGGTTCCTCACACCATCACCCTCTGCTTCCTGTGCCTGAGCCAATTTTGAACCCACGTACACATAAACTCTTTAGTTTGATGCCCAACTTGTCATGGGGCATCTTATCAAATGGTTTCTAGTCATGATAAATAATATCATATGCACTTTGATTGTATCTTTTTGTTGCTTCCTCACAGAACTCCAGCATGTTGCGTTGCAGTCACTTTTTTCTGCACCAAGAAACAAAATTTCCTCTGTCTCATCCCCCTTATCAATACCCCCATAAGTGCAGAATCCTCAGGAAATTTCTTCATGTGACATGACCTTGTGTTATATTTATAGTCAGAGGTATATAAAGTTAAGTGAAAAGGTGACAGGCCTGTTGCTTGTGGTGCTCCAGTGTTGCTCACACAGTCCTTGAGCTTGCCCAACAGAGACACCAGAGGCTCATCCACCTGCATATCTCTGAGTTTACTTGTAAACAAGGATGGCTGGGTGGTATTGAAGGCACTGGAGAAATCAAATACATAAAGTTCATAGTGGTGCCAGCTTTGTCTGGCCTTGTGGAGCAGGGAGATAGTTGCATCCTCCACTCCAGTTTTTGTCTGATAGGCAAACTTCAGTGGGCCCTGGTGATCTACCACAAGAGGTCTCATATAGTCCAGGACCAGCCTTTTGAAGTCTTCATGACATTGCTTAAAAGTGCCAGTGGTCTGTCTGTAGTCATTAGGTGAAGAGGCGCCTGCCTTTTTTGGAACAGGAACAATGCAAGATGTTTTCCACAGCGTTTGCACTTTTTGCAGCCTTAATGACAGGCTGAGCAGGTGACAGAGGTCACCATAATGTTGGTCAGCACAGGCCTTAAAAACTCAAGAACCGACTCCAACTAGTCCCATGACTTTTCATCTGCGTAGCCCCTTCAGTTGTCTCATTGGCCTGAGCCAATTTTGCACCCATCTTACACACACTCTTTGATGCCCAACGTCTCATGTGGCATCTTATCAAAAGTTTTCAAGTCGTGATAAATATCATCTGCTCCACTCTGGTTGTATCCTTTTGTTGCCTTCTCACAGAATTCCAGCATGTTGGTAAAACACGACCTCCCTCTTGTGAACCTATGCTGAGTGTTCAGTAAAACTCCCATTCTTTCCATATGTTGCTCAATCTTATCTTTAATAATTCCTTCCATTAATTTACCTGTGATGCACAGTAAGCTTACAAGCATTGATTAGGTAAAACTAGGGGGCTCCGCCCCCTGCTCGCTTCGCTCGCCAACCCCTGGCGTTGGGGCATGACAAAGAGTGAGATGTATGAATTAGATATAGAATAGTGTGCAGGTTTGGATGATGCCTATATAAATACAAAATAGAGTGTTTGGCATAGAGTAATGTTTTATTGGAATATTTCTCTGTATACAACATTAGTAGTAAAGATGGTGTCTTGTCTTTGAATGAGTCTTCCTTGGCATGGATCATTTTTAATTTTAACTTTATTGTGAGATGAACGTCGAACACATGAGAAGGCAAAATAAAGTTGTGCATGTCCAAAAACGGGTTCAGAGAGGTAGATGCCAACCTTGTCCATGGTTTGTTCTTGTGATTTTTTGCTGGTCATGGCAAATGCAGGTTTAATGGGGAACTGTCGGTGTTTCAATGTAAAAGGTAATTCTAGGTCAGAACTCGTAAGGTCAATTCCAAGAATGAGAACAGTATTGTTAGCATGTGAATCTGAAAGAACTGTTGCTTGAATAACATCGTGTGTTATGGTGTTGACGACTAACCGTGTGCCATTGCATAAACCCTGTTTAGTGTTAAGGTTTCTTAATAGCATGATTATTGTTCCGTTTTTAAGGGTAAGGTTGTGTTGTGGTCATCCATCCGGGTTAATAGTGTTCAAATATTCTAATGGGAAATTCAGATGTTCATTGTCGTCATCAGAGTCAACTTTGTCAGAGCTTAGAAAGAGCCGTGTCTCTCCAGGAAGTAATGAAATGACCTGGTTAATAATGTGATTAACATTAATATTTTTTGGACATAATATAGTGCGTTGTGTTAACCACATATGCGAAAGCAGTATGGGCCATTGCCTTTTGGTGTCCTGTTATGTTCTCTGGTAGATGCAAAAGCAAATGAACTATTGTAGGATCTAATGTAGTTCATAAAGTTTTTACTTTCAGGCACCTCCTTAGTTAGAAGCTTCTGTAGATATTCCGGATATGAATGTAAAGGAGGCAGTCTAATCTGCCCCTTTTGACAACAACGTGTAAATTCATTACTTGTATTGCCAGTTGTTTCTTCTGTGAAGTTAAGTGAATGACAATGATTGCAAATGACATTCATTAATCCCAATGAATTTTCCTCAATAGTGGACTCATTATTGAAAGCGTTGTCAGCCAACTGGCGTAAGCGTTTAGCAGACGTCTGGTGTTGATGTCTGCGACGGGCATGTTTTGCTTGTGGTGTTTGAGTGCCGCGTTGTTGCATGTCCATTATTTGTGACGCGCTATTTTTGAGTTTTAATTGATCCTCCTCCGCTTTGCGCAAAGTCCGTTTCACTCTACGTCGTGCATTGTTTGTATCGTGCCTTGTCCGTTTTTGTATGTCGGTCAGTTGAGGTTTCTGCTTTTTGAGTCCTGCTTGCTTGTTTTCTGGCCGGTCATATGCGCGTTGCTTTGCTCCCTTTTTTGTATGTCTGAGACGCAAGCTCTTTCTTTTGAAATCGTGCTTGTTTTGATGCAGCACTTTGAGACGCGCGCTGTATGCATCTACGTTCAATGTGTCTGTTCATTTGGGCACGTCTCTGTAACGGGGTTACTTGAGCTTTGCGTTTTTTGATCCAAGACATTTTTTCTCACGTATTTTCCGAAGCGCATTGTATGCGCCGCCGTGTATTCTTTTTGTTTCATTCGTGTTCGTGTGTTTTGTTCCGTTATCCGATCCGAATAGTTTTGTACCCGTGACCGTGTATGCATGACTTGTTTGTTCCTCAGCGTGCGTAATATGGATAAGTATTTAGTAGGATCGTACTCACTGTTAATATGGAGCCTTTTCTCCAGTTGAACGGTTAATAGTGCTTTATTTTAATGAGATCCACCTATGCTGCCTAGTGTGAAGGTTTTGAGATGACGTATGTTTAATATGGACGTTTCCTTTAGATATGTGGCTTTGGGTGTCACTTCTTATTGATTGGGGGGGGGTGTGTGGGTGAGGATTGTTGTTGAGCGAGCGTCTTCTTTCGTTTTGTGTTCCAGGGGCTTGTTGAATCCCCCTCTTTGTGTGTGTCCCGTCCGTTGCTTGTAGGGTGTGTGGGGCGGTTTTGTGTTCTTTTTTTTTGTGTTCCAGGGGCTTGTTAAATCCCCCTCTTGGTGTGTATCCCGTCCGCCCTTTCTTGCGCCTGCGCAGTACGTCTTTTTGCTGCTACGGCCCATGGCCGGATGTGCCTGCGTCCATCATCCGGTTTAGCATTCTCGGTTAGTAATATGGATTAAAGCACTGCTGTTCTTATCAATAAAGTTAAACATGCTTCCTGAATCATTATCTAATATTATATTTGTATTGTCTGGTTTACAAATAAAGACATACAAAGTATTTATCAAGTGTCACAAACTCGACTCATAGTCATGGAAAGGTTTGGGGCAGCCACCCGTATAATTGATTTCCTGGCTGCAAAGTTGAACAAGTAAATACAGCACTGCTGTGCACAAAACCGAGTCCAAAACAGAACTGAGGGAATAGGGAGAAGGTGGAGGCTTTTAAAGGGGAAGACAGGAAGTGAGATCATAGGGGTCTGGCTCATGAAGGTCTTCAGTCATTGGTTCAAGCCCGGACGTGACATCACAGGGGCCAGTAGCCGGCAAGGTCTTCTTCCATAGGCTCGGTCCCGGAAGTGACGTGAAGAGGGCCAGATGGAATTTCCCGTGAATGGTCTACAGGAAAGGGAGAAAAAGAGTCAGTGCACTCTGCCACATCCCAGTATGACTCGGAACTGCCCTTACTCAAGCCCTTTAGCTGCCCCCCATGCGCACGTGTGTGACACAAGTTATTTGCTAGAAATTACTCCACCACAAAGGCTAGCAAAATCTCAATACAGAATCCAGAAACTTACTCAACAATAGAGGAGCAAGTAAAAAGAAATCACAACAGCACAGTAGAAACACAAGTCAACTCACCAACTCCCTAGCGCAGTCGAATGAACCACCAGAAACTCTGGGACACCTTCACTTTTATAGCAGTGAGGATGGGCCCTGGCTGTGATTGGCAGGTGGTTCTGCCTCTCGAGGAATCACCCACAAGACAGAAGACACATAACACAAGCACTGAAAACAAAGTCAATAAAGTTAATATTAATATAAATATATGACCAATAAAACAAGGAAGTGAATCCAATCCAGGGTAGGAACTCTGAAATATAACGCAAATTAAAGTAGGTGCTCTGAGCCTGTGTATAACTTGAATAGCATGGTGTCCAGGTTTGGTGCATGCCCAATTTCTGATGTAGCTGGCATCTGTGATAATGTGGGTTCTGCTCCAGGCTCCCATTTCCAGTTTGGGAGCTCTTGAACCCGACACCGTCGGTAATGTCACCGGAAGAGCTGGCCAGTGAAGAAACAACAAAGCAAGGGGATGGTGCAAAAAGTGGCAAGGTGCTTTTATTAAAAACAACAAAATTAACAATGCCCAAATTAGTGCAGTGCAATCAAATGTTCATTAAATAAATAATCCAATAAAAAGATAAAAATCCCAAAAGGTTAAAACAATTCTTTTAACATTCTTTGCCTTTATTTAGCGCTTTTCTCACTACTCAAAGCACTCAGCAATTGCAGGTTAAGGGCCTTGCTCAAGGGCCCAACAGAGCAGAGTCCCTATTGGCATTTACGGGATTCGAACCGGCAACCTTCCAATTGCCAGTGCAGATCCCAAGGCTATAACACGAGAATTAAATCCTGCAGCAGTCATTGGGGCTATACCAGTCAGACACAGCTCGTTCCCAGCCTTGTCAGCTCACTTAGGTTTGCTCAGCCAACGAGACTTCTCTCTCTGCTGACCCCCATCTTAGCTGCCTCTGCCGGTGTCTGCCAGACTGCTTGGGGTCGGTTGTCCTCCCATCTTCCTTCTCACACATGTGGTCATCCCTCAGATCCCTAGGGCAGACTCCTCCTCGATCGTACCCACTCTCCCAATCAGTGGGCACGATCCATCCCTTGAGCACCGATTGCTCACTCTATCCGGGACCCCCAACCATGCTGACCTTCCTTTTCCTCAGCTGGCTGGCTCGTCCATTCTCTTGCACTACCCCCAATTCTGCTCTCTCGCTCTCCAGTCTTTTACCGTTCTCTTCTCCCCCTTCCGCCTCACACTTCTCCTGTTTATTACGGGGATGTGGCTCAGGTGTGGCGATTAGCAGGTCCCAGCTTCAATCACGGATGCGCCCAGGAACCGCTCCAGCCACACTACCCCGCCCCCTCTTTAAGCTGCAATTATCTATTTAAGAAAACCTTTTGATCTGAGCTGTGGACTCGCTTTACCCCAGCATCAAGAGTGTCTCTGATCTGATGTCATCCCCTTAATGGATTAATGGATATTTTAATTAGTTCCCTTATTAAGCATCAAACCTGAAATGGCAGGTTTAAATAAGTAAACCCACTTGGTGAAAGGTGCATCTTTTTTGAAGTTTTATCCCACTTTTTTGAATTAGATGTTTTGTTTTTATTACCTATAAAAGTCAAACTTTAATGAACTTTCTGTGGAATGCCTATGTGTCCAAATGTTCTCAAATGAGGTATTGTGGGTCATGAAAGTTATTAAAGGATAGGGAATGACGGTCCACCAGACAAGCAAATAGAACATAATAAGTATGCCGCCACAGTCATTTCATCCTTATTTCATCTTGTAGCGGTCCGGTGCCACTAAGATTCACACCGTTGAGAAGACGGTGATTTATTTATTTTTATGGTGGAGATTCCAGGGACGCACCCAGCCTTGGCCCGACCTGTACGCACTCACAAACAGAGACAAAAACAAAGCAAACTGGTAATCAAACAACAATTAAAGAATGTAATGAAAACAAATGAAATAACTGAAAACAGCGATACCACCCCTGTTCCCCTTATGGCAACTATCCATCCATCCATCCATTTTTCAACCCGCTGAATCCGAACACAGGGTCACAGGGGTCTGCTGGAGCCAATCCCAGCCAACACAGGGCACAAGGCAGGAACCAATCCTGGGCAGGGTGCCAACCCACCACAGGACACACACAAACCCACACACCAAGCACACACTTGGCCCAATTTAGAATTGCCAATCCACCTAACCTGCATGTCTTTGGACTGTGGGAGGAAACTGGAGCGCCTGGAGGAAACCCACGCAGACACGGGGAGAACATGCAAACTCCATGCAGGGAGGACCCGGGAAGCGAACCCAGGTCCCCAGGTCTCCCAACTGCGAGGCAGCAGCCCTACCCACATGTGCCACCGTGCCACCCTATGGCAACTATACATTAAATACACAAAGCACAAACAAAACACACACAGTAAAGTCCATGAAAAGCAGCAACAGATGAAATGTAATGATGAGCTAGATCCGCACGTTGAATGGGAATGTAAAGACAGTCCCACCGGTATTTCCTGAAATGGTGAAGATGGGTGGACAGGTTCAGGAGCGCTCCTTTCTTTGCAGGATGGCCCTGAATCCACTTACAGTCCTCATGTACACAGGCAGATGACAGACAATCCAGACCTCAACCATGAAATGATGCAGGACAAAACAAATAAGTACAGGTAACCCAACAGAAGGCAGACAGACAGGAACTTGAAACACCGTTCAACTTGGTCACCGGCCCCCTTTTTAAAAGCCGCGCTGACCTCCTTTGACCCCATCAGCCCCTGCACCCTCAGCAGAAGACCAATTAGAGCCACTGCAGGGACTGCTGGGAGTTGCAGTTTCAAATTCTAGTAGCACTGCTACAATATACCACTTTAACAGTGAATACAGCACTTTCAAAATAAAGCATCACAAAATAAATTTCAGCAAGATCACTTGAAAAGCATCAAATATTTACCCAACTGGGTAATCTCGTCTTCCTCCTACACCTTCAAAGACAAGCAGGTTAACTGGCAATTTCAAGGTAGCCCAGTGTGAATGTGGGCGTGTGCGTGAGCGGCCACTGTGATGAACTGGCACTCTGCCCAGGGTTGCTTCCAGTTTGCTGGCAGTGGGCTCCATCCCTGGCATTAGTTACATTTTGTTTATTGTTAGTTATTTGTTTTCTTTTTCCTTGTAAATTGTTTTGCTTGTTTCATTAATTAAATTATATTTTTTTAGCTTTTTTTTTAATTTAAAATAATTTAATTTTTTTAATTATTTTTCATTAATTATGACTAAGCAATGCACAGAAACAATTAAAATGTTAGGGTATATCATTAAAAATTGCTGAGTTGAAGTCAAAGGACATTATGCTCAAACTATATAATGCACTAGTAAGACCGCAATGAGCTATTAGCTAAACATCCATCCATCCATTATCCAACCTGCTTTATCCTAACACAGGGTCACAGGGGCCTGCTAGAGCCAATCCCAGCCAACACGGGGAGCAAGGCAGGAACAAACCCCGGGCAGGGCACCTGCCCACCACAGTATTAGCTAAACAAATTTACTAAATGGTTTCTTTGTGTTTGTCAAATTTCTTATATTGTTATGTTCTAACCTACCTTGGAACATTTGGTTGCTAAATACTAATGAGACACAACCTGAGTTGCCGTCAAAGACAAGAAGTTTTCACAAGAATACGAATGCTTTCATAATCTCTAACCTGCTCTGCATGTATACAGTGCCAACATCTGGATTGGACGTGCTTTTTTTTCAATTCCACTTGTTCCGGGCTGATAATTACTTTCCTTATTTTCTGAATTTGCACCTCGATTATTCTTTTTCTTTTTTGTCTCTCCAACGCTTTTGAGTCTGTTTTCTCCACACTGCTTTCTTCTTTGCTTAGTTGTCTACGTTTAATTTATAACGTATTGTCCTTATACACTTTATATGCACTGAGAGCCCTGGATCTGTGTGGGCTCAAAGCCAAAACACGACTGAGTGTGTTGCTCCCCGTGCTGTTATTTGGTTGTAAGTAGGGCGCGTCTTGCAAGAATCTCATGTTGTACGTCATCGTGAGACGGTCCTGGGTCAATCTCTTTGCACAAAGTCTCATGTTTAATGTCCCCGTAAGACATTCCGTGGCCAATCTCTTTAGTCTCGAGGGTCTTTTAAGCGTCTTCCGTGATCTTATAAGAACACGACTCGTCGCCCTACTCTTTCTCTCCAGGATTTTTTTTTTTATAATAGAGAGATTTGCTTGAACATTCCGGTTGGTTTTGCGACTTCTCTCATTGCGCTTTGTTTCATAGTTTGCTTGCGGTACCAATTTATTTACATGAATCTGAGAGAGACGCAGCGAGCTGAGGGGAGGGGGGATGGGCAGAGCCGGGCCCTCCTCACTCACGCGCCAGCCTTGGAGCGTACCTTACCCCCTCTTAGCTAGTGAACAAAAGAACTACTTAACGGATTTAGATTGTTTCTTTTTTCTATAATGTGCTTGAACATTCCGGTTCATTTTGCGACTTCTCTCATCACGCTAAGAATTTTCTTGCAGAAGCAATATATTTGCACTAATCTGAGACAGAGGCTGTGGGCCAAAGGGAGGTTAGAAGCGTGACATCAGGAGTGGGGAGCCCTCCTTACTCTCCTCTTTCACTAATACGCGGGTGGAGCCGTGAGGGAAGGCTAGTCATAAATAAAAGTACTTTGCACCAAACTTGTTTGTATCCTCATTGTCCTAGTCCATCTCTGTTCATGAGTATCAATGTCCCGGGAGAGACAGGAGATGCCAAGGCCGCAGGCACCTGGGGCATTGTAATGTTATATTCAGACTACAGTGCATCCGGAAAGTATTCACAGCACATCACTTTTTCCACATTTTGTTATGTTACAGCCTTATTCCAAAATGGATTTAATTATTTTTTTTCCTCAGAATTCAACACACAACACCCCATAATGACAACGTGAAAAAAGTTTACTTGAGGTTTTTGCAAATTTATTAAAAATAAAAAAATTTAGAAAGCACATGTACATAAGTATTCACAGCCTTTGCCATGAAGCTCAAAATTGAGCTCAGGTGCATCCTGTTTCCCCTGATCATCCTTGAGATGTTTCTGCAGCTTCATTGGAGTCCACCTGTGGTAAATTCAGTTGATTGGACATGATTTGGAAAGGCACACACCTGTCTATATAAGGTCCCACAGTTGACAGTTCATGTCAGAGCACAAACCAAGCATGAAGTCAAAGGAATTGTCTGTAGACCTCCGAGACAGGATTGTCTCGAGGCACAAATCTGGCGAAGGTTACAGAAAAATTTCTGCTGCTTTGAAGGTCCCAATGACCACAGTGGCCTCCATCATCCGTAAGTGGAAGAAGTTCAAAACCACCAGGACTCTTCCTAGAGTTGCCCGGCCATCTAAACTGAGCGATCGGGGGAGAAGGGCCTTAGTCAGGGAGGTGACCAAGAACCCGATGGTCACTCTGTCAGAGCTTCAGAGGTCCTCTGTGAAGAGAGGAGAACCTTCCAGAAGGACAACACTCTCTGCAGCAATCCACCAATCAGGCCTGTATGGTAGAGTGGCCAGACAGAAGCCACTCCTTATTAAAAGGCACATGGCAGCCCACCTGAAGTTTGCCAAAAGGCACCTGAAGGACTCTCAGACCATGAGAAAGAAAATTCTCTGGTCTGATGAGACAAAGAGTGAACTCTTTGGTGTGAATGCCAGGCGTCACGTTTGGAGGAAACCTGGCACCATCCCTACAGTGAAGCATGGTGGTGGCAGCATCATGCTGTGGGGATGTTTTTCAGCGGCAGGGACTGGGAGACTAGTCAGGATAAAGGGAAAGATGACTGCAGCAATGTACAGAGACATCCTGGATGAAAACCTGCTCCAGAGCGCTCCTGACCTCAGACTGGGGCGAAGGTTCATCTTTCAGCAGGACAACGACCCTAAGCACACAGCCAAGATATCAAAGGAGTGGCTTCAGGACAACTCTGTGAATGTCCTTGAGTGGCCCAGCCAGAGCCCAGACTTGAATCTGATTGAACATCTCTGGAGAGATCTTAAAATGGCTGTGCACAGACGCTTCCCATCCAACCTGATGGAGCTTGAGAGGTGCTGCAAAGAGGAATGGGCGAAACTGGCCAAGGATAAGTGTGCTAAGCTTGTGGCATCATATTCAACAAGACTTGAGGATGGAATTGCTACCAAAAGTGCATCGACAAAGTATTGAGCAAAGGCTGTGAATACTTATGTACATGGGATTTCTCAGTTTTTTTATTTTTAATAAATTTGCAAAAACCTCAAGTAAACTTTTTTCACGTTGTCATTATGGGGTGTTGTGTGTAGAATTCTGAGGAAAAAAATGAATTTAATCCATTTTGGAATAAGGCTGTAACATAACAAAATGTGGTAAAAGTGATGCTCTGGGAATACTTTCCTGATGCACTGTATAACCTCTAGGCGGATCTCAAGGACAATTCAAGCAAAAAGGATGAGCCTGAGTGCCACAGCAGTGGGTGTGCATACTTTTATGAAAGAGGGATTCTAGTTTATCGTTTCTAATAAATTTGCAAACCTTTCTGAAAACACGTTTTCACTTTGTCATTATGGGTTTTTGCGTCTAGACTGAAGGAGAAACATGGCAAATTTGTCCACATAAAATGAAATCTTTGACACCATAAAGTGTGCAGAAAGTGAAGAGGGCGCAGCGAGTCTACTTTATTTTATGTTGGGTATAACAGAGTTTGTTTAGTTGTTTTTTTTAAAATGTGATTTCTATATGATGTTATTGTGTGTGTTGCGCCAAGTGTGGCTGAGAAGAGCGGTGCGTCAATCTGGGAATAAATGGCGGTATGATGGATGTTGAATTATTAATTTTTTTTAATCACTTCAATCCGTGAAGGTCAGAACATAAACGGGATTCCCGTGTGGTACTCACGGTTTAGCATAATTCACATTAGTAGCAATGTCTCGGTGCAGTAGTCAAGTAAGGACTGGCTTCATATTTTAATGGATGGCACACATGGGCTGGCACACCAGCCAGGGTTGAGCAGGAACCCTTACCTGCCCAGAGGCCTGTGTAATGGAAGAACCAGTAGAGATGTTGTCTGGTGAATATTTTCTCCCCTCATACACTAGATGGCAGCATTCCTGGGCTCCAGTACCCATTAAGATACTAACAGGGCATGCTGGTTTGGGGCTCAGTAGTGCCAATTGTCACCACAAGGGGGCATCACTGAGCTCCGAACCTCAGACACAATATCACCCAAAACAATTCCAAGTTTAAACAACACTTTTCCAAATAAGCGCCAGCCAAAATACTAAAAAACAAAACAGATTCTCTTCCTCCTTCCCAATCCAGCTGACTCTACTTCCATCCATCCATCCATCCATTGTCTCCCGCTTATCCGAGGTCGGGTCGCGGGGGCAGCAGCTTGAGCAGAGATGCCCAGACTTCCCTCTCCCCGGCCACTTCTTCTAGCTCTTCCGGGAGAATCCCAAGGCGTTCCCAGGCCAGTCGAGAGACATAGTCCCTCCAGCGTGTCCTGGGTCTTCCCCGGGGCCTCCTCCCGGTTGGACGTGCCTGGAACACCTCACCAGGGAGGCGTCCAGGAGGCATCCTGATCAGATGCCCGAGCCACCTCATCTGACTCCTCTCGATGCGGAGGAGCAGCGGCTCTACTCTGAGCCCCTCCCGGATGACTGAGCTTCTCACCCTATCTTTAAGGGAAAGCCCAGACACCCTGCGGAGGAAACTCATTTCAGCCGCTTGTATTCGCGATCTCGTTCTTTCGGTCACTACCCATAGCTCATGACCATAGGTGAGGGTAGGAACATAGATCGACTGGTAAATTGAGAGCTTCGCCTTGCGGCTCAGCTCCTTTTTCACCACGACAGACCGATGCAGAGCCCGCATTACTGCGGATGCCGCACCGATCCGCCTGTCGATCTCACGCTCCATTCTTCCCTCACTCGTGAACAAGACCCCGAGATACTTGAACTCCTCCACTTGGGGCAGGATCTCGCTACCAACCCTGAGAGGGCACTCCACCCTTTTCCGGTTGAGGACCATGGTCTCGGATTTGGAGGTGCTGATTCTCATCCCAGCCGCTTCACACTCGGCTGCAAACCGATCCAGAGAGAGCTGAAGATCACGGCCTGATGAAGCAAACAGGACAACATCATCTGCAAAAAGCAGTGACCCAATCCTGAGCCCACCAAACCGGACCCCCTCAACACCCTGGCTGCGCCTAGAAATTCTGTCCATAAAAGTTATGAACAGAATCGGTGACAAAGGGCAGCCCTGGCGGAGTCCAACTCTCACTGGAAACGGGTTCGACTTACTGCCGGCAATGCGGACCAAGCTCTGGCACCGATTGTACAGGGACTGAACAGCCCTTATCAGGGGGGCCGGTACCCCATACTCTCGGAGTACCCCCCACAGGATTCCCCGAGGGACACGGTCGAATGCCTTTTCTAAGTCCACAAAACACATGTAGACTGGTTGGGCAAACTCCCATGCACTCTCCAGGACCCTGCTAAGGGTATAGAGCTGGTCCACTGTTCCGCGACCAGGACGAAAACCACACTGTTCCTCCTGAATCCGAGGCTCGACTATCCGACGGACCCTCCTCTCCAGGACCCCTGAATAGACTTTTCCAGGGAGGCTGAGGAGTGTGATCCCTCTGTAGTTGGAACACACCCTCCGATACCCCTTCTTAAAGAGGGGGACCACCGCCCCGGTCTGCCAATCCAGAGGCACTGTCCCTGATGTCCATGCGATGTTGCAGAGGCGTGTCAGCCAAGACAGCCCTACAACATCCAGAGCCTTGAGGAACTCCGGGCGTATCTCATCCACCCCCGGGGCCCTGCCACCAAGGAGTTTTTTGACCACCTCGGTGACCTCAGTCCCAGAGATGGGGGAGCCCACCTCTGAGTCCCCAGGCTCTGCTTCCTCATTGGAAGGCATGTTAATGGGATTGAGGAGGTCTTCGAAGTATTCCCCCCACCGACCCACAACGTCCCGAGTCGAGGTCAGCAGCGCACCATCCCCACCATATACAGTGTTGACACTGCACTGCTTCCCCTTCCTGAGACGCCGGATGGTGGACCAGAATCTCCTCGAAGCCGTCCGAAAGTCATTCTCCATGGCCTCCCCAAACTCCTCCCACGCCCAAGTTTTTGCCTCAGCAACCACCAAAGCCGCATTCCGCTTGGCCTGCCGGTACCTATCAGCTGCCTCCGGGGTCCCACAGGACAAAAGGGTCCTGTAGGACTCCTTCTTCAGCTTGACGGCATCCTTCACCGCCGGTGTCCACCAGCGGGTTCGGGGATTGCCGCCACGACAGGCACCGACCACCTTACGGCCACAGCTCCGGTCAGCTGCCTCAACAATAGAGGCACGGAACATGGCCCATTCGGACTCAATGTCCCCCACCTCCCTCGGGATGTGGTCGAAGTTCTGCCGGAGGTGGGAGTTGAAGCTACTTCTGACAGGGGGCTCTGCCAGACGTTCCCAGCAGACCCTCACAACACGTTTGGGCCTACCACGCCTGACCGGCATCCTCCCCCACCATCGAAGCCAACTCACCACCAGGTGGTGATCAGTTGACAGCTCCGCCCCTCTCTTCACCCGAGTGTCCAAGACATGTGGCCGCAAGTCCGACGACACGACCACAAAGTCGATCATCGAACTGAGGCCTAGGGTGTCCTGGTGCCAAGTGCACATATGAACACCCCTATGCTTGAACATGGTGTTCGTTATGGACAATCCGTGACGAGCACAGAAGTCCAATAACAAAACACCGCTCGGGTTCAGATCAGGGGGGCCATTCCTCCCAATCACGCCTTTCCAGGTCTCACTGTCATTGCCCACGTGAGCATTGAAGTCTCCCAGCAGAACGAGGGAGTCCCCAGAAGGTATGCCCTCTAGTACCCCCTCCAGGGACTCCAAAAAGGGTGGGTACTCCGAACTGCTGTTCGGTGCATATGCACAAACAACAATTAGGACCCGTCCCCCCACCCGAAGGCGAAGGGAGGCTACCCTCTCGTCCACCGGGGTAAACCCCAATGTACAGGCTCCAAGTTGGGGGGCAATAAGTATACCCACACCTGCTCGGCGCCTCTCACCGGGGGCAACTCCAGAGTGGTAGAGAGTCCAGCCCCTCTCAAGGAGATTGGTTCCAGAGTCCAAGCTGTGCGTCGAGGTGAGCCCGACTATATCTAGCCGGAACCTCTCAACTTCGCGCACTAGCTCAGGCTCCTTCCCCTTCAGAGAGGTGACATTCCACGTCCCAAGAGCCAGCTTCTGTAGCCGAGGATCGGACCGCCAAGGTCCCCGCCTTCGGCCACCACCCAACTCACACTGCACCCGACCTCCTTGGCCCCTCCCATAGGTGGTGAGCCCATGGGAGGGTGACTCTACTTCCTTTTATCTTCATTATGTAAAGCACTTTGAGCTACTTTTTGTATGAAAATGTGCTATCTAAATAAATGTTGTTGTTGTTGTTGTTGTTATCTACTTGCAGTGCTAGCACATGGTCCTTTGGAAGCACTTCCAGGTCAGGTGGAAGTCTCACGAATTTGGGATTGTAAACTCCAGCAGCACACTCTGGTAGCACCCGCAGAACCCAACAGGACTCTACTTTGGGACTCCTGCTCCCAGTATGTCCTCTGGGTATCAAAGTGGGCACCGAAGACCAGGGATGCTGCTTATGATGGGGGGGTCCTTCCATTACAATAACCTTCCAGCCGGGTAAAGATCCCAGGTAAACACTGGCCGGGACGCCAGCCCATGTGTGCCATCCATTACAATATGCCATGATTAAGCATTCACTGAGAGTTCTCAAATCAGCATGTGTGGTACTGACTCCTCACATCTCCAGGGATTGGTTGTATTCAGTTTACATCCTTTCCAAATTTCTATGTGGGTTTCCTTAGAACACTCAAGTCCCTCACTTGTCCTAAGGATTAGTTGCCATTTGTTAACCTTTGCCTGTTTTCTGTTCAACTGCTTCTCTTTTTAAAGCTGTTTTACTTATTTCTTACAAAAAAACATCAAGTCGAGTTTTGAAAGTCCCTAAAGTCTCACTGTCTACCACACTACTTGGTCTCTTATCCCAAGTGTCTATCATTCTCTGTGTAAAGAATGACCTTATAATGTTTGTGTGAAATTTACCCTTCATAAGTTTCCAACTGTGTCCCCGTGTTCTTGATGAACTCATTTTAAAA
The DNA here is from genome assembly GCF_900747795.2 of Erpetoichthys calabaricus. Classification (NCBI taxonomy): domain Eukaryota; kingdom Metazoa; phylum Chordata; class Cladistia; order Polypteriformes; family Polypteridae; genus Erpetoichthys; species Erpetoichthys calabaricus. The sequence continues at coordinate 5,721,611 of NC_041394.2, forward strand.
TAACAGTCTCAATCTACTGGACTAACTCCCTTCATGATTTAAAACACTTCATTCATGTCTCCTCTTAATCTTTTGCTTAAACTGTAAAGGCTCAGCTCTTTTAATCTTTCCTCATACTTCATCCCCTGTAGCCCTGGAATCAGCCTTGTCGCTCTTCTCTGGACCTTCTCTACTGCTGCTATGTCCTTTTTGTAGCCTGGAGACCAAAACTGCACCCAGTACTCCAGATGCATCCTCACCGGTGTGTTATAAAGCTTGAGTAGTACCTCCTGTGACTTGTACTCCACACATCAGGGCGCTATATAACCTGACATTCTGTTAGCCTTCTTAAAGGTTTCTGAACCCTGTTGGAAAGTCAATAGCTTAGAGTCCACTATGACTTCTAAATCCTTCTCATAAGGTGGACTTTCGATTATATGACCACGCATGGTGTATTCAAACCTCACATTTTTACTTCCTATTTGTAATACTTTACATTTACTGACATGAAATTCCATCTGCCACAAATCTGCCCAATCATGTATGTTGTCCAATCCTTCTGTGGTGATATAACAGATTACAAATTATCTTCTAATCCACCTATTTTGGTATCATCTGCAAACTTAACCAGCTTGTTACTTATATTCCTATCCAAATCTTTTATATATATTAAAAACTAGACAAAGAGCCCGTTTCGACAATGTAAGATGAAACGGGCATGAGTGGAATAGTAATAAGTATAAGCACCACAAACCTGATATAGGTGTATTGAATCAATGCGTAAGTAGGCCTCGAGCTGTAGTCGAAATCGCCTTTCAGGCCTCTAGAGCTTTAATCGAAGTTGCCTTTCTCTTTGAATTTTTGCGGCCGTAAATCCACCGCCTCCCGCGATGTTGGGGTTGGATGTTGGTCGAAGTCGCCTTTCTCTTTGAATTTTCGCAGCCGTAAATTCACCGTCTCCCGTGATGTTGGGGTTGGATGTCGGTCGAAATCGCCTTTCTCTTTGAATTTTCGCGGCCGTAAATCCGCCGCCTGCCACGATGTCGGTCTCGTAAGGTTTTTCGGCCAGCTGCACAGAAGGTGACTGCGCATTCGGCTTCGGATGTGAGTGAGTAAGTGAGTGAGTGATGTGGTCGAAGGTTCGAAACAACAGCAGACAAACACAAATTCAAACAAAACAACTTCTTTTATTATTTCTTGATCTTTCTTGGTGAGCAGAGACCCGCTGCAGAATGCTGACAGTTTGTCACTGACAGCATCCACGTCACAGGAGGCCCTTTGCGGTTTTCCAAACCGGCTTTTATTTCCTCTTAAGCACGTACACATAGTTATCTCATTTTTGCACCTTTACAAGTAGCCTTTCCTTAGAAGTGGAATGAACTTCTGCTTTTGCTAACTAGGACAGGGTGCGGTCCCTAAAAGCTGATCCACCCTTTATTTATTTCTTTTATTAATCTTATGGCTATTTTATATAATTAGGCTCTAATGCTTAATATCCTTAACTTTCCTTCATCACAATCTCAATGCATTTCATATAATTTAACACACAGAACTCTTATACTTGCAAATACAATATACATATACACTTTCTTATATATATTTTTATACACTCAAATACACACAGATAATAATCACCAAGGCGTTTTCTTTAGACTTGTTTACCCAAATATTCATTGCACTAAGGCGTAGTCCCCAAATCTTCTTCCCCTCCCTTGGACTGGGTTAAAAGCCCTCAGCCCAAGATTATTTGTTCAACTTTTATTTAATACATTGATTCAGATTTTTATTATTCCACATTCCCCCCTTTTTGAACAAAGAATAGTTCAAACCAAACAATCTTGATCGAGAGTGGTCTGAGAACATGATCTAGATTGGGAAAGAAGATTCATGTGTTCTGTGTGGAGGAAATAGGCTTTAGTCATAGAGGCAGAAAAAAGCTTTTGGATAAAATGACGAATTAATGGAATAAGACAACAGCAAACCAAAAGAATAATAGCTAAAGCAACTAAAAGGGAAACAAAAATGGATTTGAACCATTGGCCCCAAGAGCCAAATGTGGATATAAACCACTCATCAAGAGGGGTATCAATGCCTGAGTTTTCAGCCAATTCCAGGGAGAGAGCAGTCAGACCAGCGAGGGCACGGGTGATAGAGCCATCAGGGGCAGTATTATTTGGAATGTACGTGCAGCAAGCATCTCCAAACATAGCACACACACCACCTTTTTCGGCTAGAAGCATATCTAGTGCTAGGCGATTTTGCCAGGTCATAAGAGAGGTTTTATCTAATTGCTCATGTATTCCTTCAACAGCTTCTTTAGTAAAATTTAGAAAACGCTGTTGGTTGTAATACAAATAATTTATCCAATCCACATTTTTATTTATGGTGATTATGGGAAAAAGAGATTCAAAACCAGCAGCTACTTGATCTCTGGCTTTGAATTTGTTAGGAACACCTCTAGGCACACCTATTGAGTCAATATACACACCTGGACCATGTAATGAGAAATTTGCAAATGATGTTAAGGATCTGCGAACACGATGGGGATGGGGAGAGGATGGAAGTTGTTGGCCATTTAAAGGAAGGAGACGAAAGGGCATGACCAATTGTATAGGGGTACAGGTACCAGTCCATTCAGGTGGGAGGATGTCCAGTAATTTAGATCTTCGGCACATCCACCAAACATCAGCACGGGCGGTGACGTGGGAGATAAACCAACTAATGGAAATGTTATTGGGAAGAGGGATGAATCAGTAATAGAGTCAAGAGTGCCATTTCTTGCAATGTGAGGCGTGTATCCAGGCAGGCAGTCCTTCGACCTTAACTGCATGTGGTGTAGATAGCAGCACTTGGAATGGTCCCCTCCAACGAGGCTGATGCCAGTGCTTCCTTCGAGTATCTCCAACCAGGATCCAGGTTCCCAGAGGAATCAGGGAGTCCTTTGATGGAGGACTGGTTCTCCAGGCCTGATTAACCTGCTCGTGGACTTCCTTCAGGGAGGCTCGGAGACCTGTAAGACTGGAGAGAAGATCATTGTCCACAGTATGCAGATTGACATTACCAATGACCATGCCAACAGGCATGGGCCGTCCGGTCAGAATTTCGAATGGCGACAGCCCTAATTGTCAGTGTGTCCTCCCTCTTAATCCCATCAAGGCCAGGGGTAAAGCATCTGGCCAGGTTAAATTTGTCTGCTCACAGATTTTTGCCAATTTAGATTTTAGGGTGCCGTTGCACCTCTCTACAATACCTCCACTTTGGGGATGGTACTTGCAGTAATGATGTACATTTATCTGGAGCCAAGTGGTCAATTCATTTATTACAGAGTTCACAAAATGACTACCATTATCAGTCTGCAATTTTTGTGGTATTCCCCATCTTGGCATGATTTCTTTTATTAAGGCTTTTGCCACAGTTTTGGCATCTGCATGTTTGGAAGGGAAAGCTTCCACCCATCGGGAGAACACATCAACAATTACCAAACAGTATCGGTACCCTTTTGATGGTGTCAGTTCAATGAAGTCCATTTGGAGATGATTGAATGGACCCATTGGGTTAGGTGTGACGGCGGGACTTACCTGGGTACCCTTTCCTACATTAAATTTTTGACATAATGCACAGCGTCTGCAGAATTGCTCTGCATATGTAGAGAAGCCTACAGCTTCCCAATGTCTCTCGACATCTTGAACCATTGCATCCTTTCCAGCGTGGTCCAGGCCATGTGCGACTTTTGCCATACCTGGAAAAGAAGCCTTTGGGAGGAAAGGTTTGTTATTTTGCTTATGGGTCCAGACCCCATCAGAGAGGGATCCTTCTTTGAACCATTTTCTCTTTTCTCTGTCCGTGTCTGCGCTCTGTAAAGAGATAATTTGATTATCGGGGTCTTTATCATCTTTCTGTAAAAATAAAGAGATTGGTGTGTTATTATAAGCAGCCTGTTTAGCAAAGTGATCAGCTAATTCGTTTCCTTTGCTGACAGGGTCCTGTTTCCCAGTATGGGCCTGGCATTTCACTATTGCCAGTTTTGATGGTTTGGTTATGGCTTCTAAGAGGGATTCTACTAATTTTTGGTGTTGGATAGGTTTGCCAGTACTGGTCTTAAATCCCCTCAATTTCCATAATGCTCCATGATCATGGCAGACTCCAAAGGCATACCTGGAATCAGTATAGATTGTTATGACTTTTCCTTCTGACAACTGACAAGCTCGGGTAAGAGCTATTAATTCAGCTGCTTGTGCACTAAAACTTGAAGAAATTCGGTTTGCTTCCAGCAGGTGGTCACCTTTGACCACTGCATAGCTGGTTGAGGGTGTTCCATTTTCCAATCGTAAGGAACATCCATCCACAAAAATTATCTCCCCAATTTCTAAGGGTGTTTCCTGCAGGTCTGGTCTGGGTTTTAAGACTTTAGTTATTTCGTCATGACAGTTGTGGGGTTCCCCCTCTTCTTCAGTTGGAAGAAGAGTAGCTGGATTTAAGGTGGTGCACCTTTCAATTGTGACATTTGACAGGGTACAGAGTACATTTTGATAGTGTATTGCCCTAGCAGTAGTGAGATGTGAGGTTTTAGCCTGTACTAAAATGGAGTGTACGGCGTGAGGCACCTTTACTGTTAGGGGGCTCATGAGCACTATATCTGTACTGGCTAGCACAGCTTCTGTTGTGGCTGCTACTGCTCTGAGACAAGTTGGAAGTCCTGTAGCCACTGGATCCAATTTTTTCGAAAAATAGGCTATTGGCCTTTGTTTGTCCCCGTGCAATTGTGTTAGAACTGCATTCATGTATCCCCCCTTTTCGTCCACAAACAAAGTGAATGGACGAGAATAGTCAGGGAGACCCAAAGCTGGGGCAGAAATCAGTGCGCTCTTTAAATCACTAAGAGCCTTATCAGCCTGCTCATTCCACTGTATGCGACCAGAAAGAGGAAGGTCAGCAGTGTTAGCTAGATTTTGTAAAGGCTGTGCTCTTTCAGAGAAATTTAAAATCCATTGTCGACAGTAACCTAAAATGCCCAATACAGACATAACCTGTTGTTTTGTGACCGGTCTGGGCAAGTTTTGGATGGTGGTTATGCGGTCTTTTGACAGAGCTCTGGTACCACACGTGATGTCATGACCCAAGTACTTGACAGTGGTCTGAACTAACTGCAGTTTGGCCTTAGAGACCTTGTGCCCATTTTCAGCAAGATACTTGAGCAGTGATTCTGTATCTTGTGTGCATGCTTTCTCTGTTTCGCTACAGAGTAATAAATCGTCGACGTACTGTATCAATGCACTTTCCCTGTCAGGCCAGAAGCCTTCCAGGTTCTGAGCAAGCGCTTGGCCATATACACAAGGAGCCTCTGTATAACCTTGTGGCATAACGGTCCATGTCCAACGGCGGTTTTGAAAAGTAAAAGCAAACCAAAACTGAGAATCAGGATGTACAGGAATAGAAAAGAAAGCATTTGCTAAGTCAATTACTGAGAAATAACGAGCTGTTGCAGGAATTGTAGAAAGTATAGTGGAAGGATTAGGGACAATCGGTGCCCTAGGAAAAATAGCAGAATTAACTTGTCTGAGATCTTGGACAAAGCGCCAAGAGCCATCAGCTTTCTTTACTGGTAGAATAGGAGAGTTTACAGGAGAATATTTGATAGGAATTATAGCCCCCTTTTCAACAAGCTCTTTATGCACAGCTGCAATTCCCAGTTCGGCCTCGGGAGAAAGAGGATATTGCGCACGGCGAGGACGGAAGGATGATTTCGGAAAAACAACCAGAGGTTCACAATTTGTGATCCTGCCAAAATCGTTTTTTCCCTGAGACCATAGGGTGTCAGGAATTGAAGAAAGCCATGGGAAAAAGTCAGTTTGTAGAGAGCATAGAGAAACAGATGGTTGACAGAGGGAACGAACGACCGGCAGGTCAATTTGGATTAACACTTTTGTTATCAGATGGTCTGGAGTATCAAAAATGCCTGGAGCGACGTATAGCCAATCAGTCCTATTTAGACATTGCTCGACCCATTCCCCAAGTTCGACCCATCGAACGGTGTTAGATTTGGCCAAGGACATATGGGGGACTGAACCCCCTAAATAGAAAATGCTTTGTGAATATGTGAGGTGTACTGAAGCAGCAGCTTTAGTAGATGAAATAAAAATGCAAGGAATATGAAGGGTCTCGGGGCAAATACCTGAAGAGAGAAAAGATTCTAACCAAGGTGTGTCTACTTCAGTGGGGAAATATTGGGCAGTACAGTGTAGGGTGTCGGGGACCTGTAAGTGGGGATAAAGGCATGAGGGAAAAGAGTGCAGGGCTTTAAGGAGAAGAGTGTGTGGGGAGATGTCTGGGGTCCAGGCTGCAAAAGAGGGTTTGGGGTGTGGGGAGATTTGGCACAGGAGCTTAGGAGTGGAGCAGTAAAATCCTTGTTCTGTCAGTGAGATTGAGACTGACAGTTTAGTCATGAGGTCTCTTCCTAGTAGATTGACAGGGCACAGATAATTTAACAGGAAGCGATGAGTTAATGAAGAGCTGTCCGTGCTGAGTTGCACTTTCAGAGGTTTTGAAACTAGTAAAGTGTGTGGCTGTCCTGAAGCAGTGAGAATTTTTACAGTGTCCTTCGAGGCAGGGACCTCCAACAGTGACAAAGTGGAGCGTGTGGCCCCCGTGTCCACAAGAAAGACAGTTTCCTTGCCATTTACTATCAAAGTCAGTAAAGGATCTGTGTCAGCATGACGGGTAAGCAGAGGAAACTGAAAGGAATGGCTGGGGGTTCCTGTCATTTCCTAGGACCACGGAATGTCATTAGGCTCAGGGGGAGGAGGTGGTGGTGGGGGGCGCTTGCTTGGGCAGTCCCGTCTGAAGTGTCCAAATTCACCGCAGCCGTAACAAGCATATGACGCTGGTGTTTGCTCCAAAGGGTTGGGCATCTGAGTGAAGGGATTGTCAGGGTTGAAAGACGGGAACCCCCGTCCCCTTCCATGCCCTCGTCCTCTGGAAAAGTTGCCACGTCCACGGCCTTGGAACCCTCTGCCCCTGCTCGTTCCCCCTGTGTAATATTGTAGTTGTGCTGCAAGAAGCTTAGTTTGTGTATCAGACTCTTTTAGCCTTGTCTGTTTCTCAGCATGCTCTGCATGACATTTCACTTCTTCAAAAGCAGCACTTTCCCAGCCTATGCAGGACGTGCGGACTTTACTTTGAATGTCATTTCTCAGTCCCGAAACAAAAGGGGGAACGGCAGCGCGAGTCCGATCATCAACATTTTCTAAGCCTGAATGATTAGCCATAAGGTCTTGTATTCGGTGTGCCCACTCATCGACTGTCTCGTCTCTCTTTTGCTTGGCAGCTGAGATAAGGGACCAGTCTGTGCCTTTCTTATATTTCTCTGCAATAGTTTGTTTCAGCGCTTCCCATTGGGATACAAATTGGATTTATTGGCCCCCACCACGGTTAAGACTTTGATCCCAAGCCCAAGGCTGTCCATCCCTCAACCCCCGACTCACAGTTGTCCATGTGGTACCTAGTTTTCGTCGCAGCACTTGTGTCCACTCTGCAGCATTGGGTTTGTACATATCATCTAGCTGTTGGAGGTAGTCCACAAATTTTAACCCTCCAACCCCCTTAGGGTCGGGCAGTTCGGACACCATATCTTTTAATTCTTGAATGTCCCAATTACGATGAATCATCACAGTAGTGGGGTTATTGGGCCCTGCAGCCTGGGTGTGGTCATGACGGGGATTAGGGACCTCAATTAGGGGGCATGAGAATGTCAGGCCGGGAGGTTTTTGGGGTTTTGGGGAGATGAATGTGAATCCAGAGGCCGGGGCCGGTCGAGAAGTCTGGCTTCTAGTTCGTTGGGAGATTGGGGATTGATCCGAACACTGATGTCCGGACCCGGAGTCTGGATCACCATCATCAGGATTTAAGTGAGAGGATGAGTCATAATGATATTGTTCATCAAAGAACCCTGCTCCGGATGGTTCATCAGCTACCTGGGGTGCTTGGGGTGCAGTGGGGGCAGGAAGTGAAGGGGTAGGTGGGGGTGAATAAATTACGGGGTATAGGGGGTCCTTCTTTTCTGTTTTCTTTCTTTTGTGCTCGGGATTGGGCTCTGCTTCTATATTAGTCTTTTGTAAAGCTAACAACATTTCTTCCTTCTCTTTCCGGGTCTTAATTTCAGCAGTGAGCAATTCATTACGCTTTTGGGCTGCCTCTAAGGTTTTATCCTTTATCACTAGTTCCTACCTATCAAACATATCCATCCGGTAAGGACCCTTATTACAACATCCTTGGGTGTTTCTACATAAAATTTTTCTTATTTCTTGTATTTCTGAAATATCCCCAGTTCCCTCAACTGGCCATCTACCACCGCTTTGTTTATTCCATGTTTTTACATGCTTTCTTAAAATTTAACCCAGTTTTCTTTTCTATCAGTTTCCTGGGTGAACCTCCTTTCGGACCCGAGTGAGAACTAGAGCCCGATGCATTTTCCAAAAATAGTCCTTCCAACAGAGACTTTTGATTTCCTGAGGAAACCTTCTTGACCGGTTTACTATTTTGCTTTCCCATAACTAAATAGCACTGGACATCAGAAGAATAGATCAGCCCTCGCAACGTTCCGTCTCCAGTCCCTTCCGCTCCCGGATCAGCACTCTTGTGGTTTCGTGGCTTTAGCGGACTGACAGTCTGTTCAGCATGGAGTCCGGGCCTTTCGACAGGTTAATGCCGATCCCTTCATCAAGTGCCTCCTAGCTGGTAACCGCTCTTGGTGTCCACCACAGATCAACCCGTAGGAGCAGGAATATGACCAAACATTAGAGACAGAAACTCGCCCTCCCACACAGTGTTTTTCCCAGATACTCAATATATATTCTACTCGTCTCACTCCCTTTCCTCTATATCTAGGAGTGTGCCACTCACCCCTTTCTATTCCACTTCACAGGGAGTAACTTACTAACGTTCTCAGCACCTTACACTGTCCCCGAGGGACCCAAGTATTATTCTGTGCTTTCCAGTTTGTTATCTGTTAAGTGATACAGTATTTCATTGGTCAATTTTCTTTTCCATAAACCCGGTCAAATCCCTGAGCTAGGTCATTCACTCAATCGGATTCCCTCGGTCTACTCACCAAGAAGTTCTTGTCCTGCTAGGGAAATCCCAGTTGGTTCGACCTTCGCATTCGATCGGAGGAGGCCAGAGACCCCCCACACAGGATACGCCCGAGGCAGGCCAGTCCTAACTTTTTCCGGAGCTGGTCCTTCCTGATTCAGCTGTTAATCGGTCCTCTTACCGGTCCTCTTGGACGATCCAGCCCGAGGAGTCAGCTGTCCGTCTCCGATCCGGGTCACGGCACCAGAAAACTGTGGTCGAAGGTTCGAAACAACAGCAGACAAACACAAATTCAAACAAAACAACTTCTTTTATTATTTCTTGATCTTTCTTGGTGAGCAGAGACCCGCTGCAGAATGCTGACAGTTTGTCACTGACAGCATCCACGTCACAGGAGGCCCTTTGCGGTTTTCCAAACCGGCTTTTATTTCCTCTTAAGCACGTACACATAGTTATCTCATTTTTGCACCTTTACAAGTAGCCTTTCCTTAGAAGTGGAATGAACTTCTGCTTTTGCTAACTAGGACAGGGTGCGGTCCCTAAAAGCTGATCCACCCTTTATTTATTTCTTTTATTAATCTTATGGCTATTTTATATAATTAGGCTCTAATGCTTAATATCCTTAACTTTCCTTCATCACAATCTCAATGCATTTCATATAATTTAACACACAGAACTCTTATACTTGCAAATACAATATACATATACACTTTCTTATATATATTTTTATACACTCAAATACACACAGATAATAATCACCAAGGCGTTTTCTTTAGACTTGTTTACCCAAATATTCATTGCACTAAGGCGTAGTCCCCAAATCTTCTTCCCCTCCCTTGGACTGGGTTAAAAGCCCTCAGCCCAAGATTATTTGTTCAACTTTTATTTAATACATTGATTCAGATTTTTATTATTCCACAGTGAGTGAGTGAGTGAGTGAGTGAGTGAGTGAGTGAGTGAGTGACGAGACTGGTAAATTATGTATTAAGATAGTAGCGGCCCTGCACTGACCTCTGCTGGTCACCACTCTTAACATTGGCCAATTCTAATGAGGTTCCTCGCACCATCACCCTCTGCTTCTGGTGTCTGAGCCAATTCTGCACCCATCTAAAAACATCACCCTGAACTTCCATTTCTTTTAGTTTGATGCTGTACCTCTCATGTGGTACCTTATCAAATGCTTTCTGAAAGTCAAGATAAATGATATCATCTGCTCCACTTTGATCGTATCCTTTTGTTGCCTCCTGATAGAATTTCAGCATGATAGGAAAACACGACCTCCATCTTCTGAACCCATGCTGGTTGTTCTTGCCAAGTGTTGGTCAGTCTTATCGTTAACTAGCTGTCCCCCGCTGCTCCGCCCACGTAGCAGTGAAATAGGACAGTGAGGAGGGCCCTGCCTGGCTCCCTAATCCTGATGTCACACTTTCTCCTCTCCTCGGCCCCCAGCCTCTGTCTCGGAATAACATGAATATATTGCTCCTGCAAGCACTATGATTCTTCGCGCGATGAGAGAAGTTGCAAAATCAACCAGAATGTTCAAGCAAATTATAGAAAAAAAGTAGTTCTCTCATTCACTAGCTAAGCAGAGGTAAGGAACACCCCGAGGCTGGTTCATGAGTGAGGAGGGCCCCACCCCACTGCCTCTCTCTTGGAGTCGCACAAATTAATCGGTACCACAAGCAAACTATGACACAAAGGGCAATGAGAGAAGTCGCTAAATCAACCAGAATGTTCAAGCAAATTATTGAAAAAAAAAAAACGGATCTAAATCCATTAAGTAGTTCTCTAGTGAAAAGCAGACAGACATTGGATTTTATACATCAGAACTGGTCGATGTTAACAGTGGCATTCCACAGGGGTCAGTGCTAGGGCCGCTGCTATTTTTAATATATATAAATGATTTAGATAGGAATACTGTATAAGTAACAAGCTGGTTAAGTTTGCAAGATGATACCAAGATAGGTGGATTAGCAGATAATTTGGAATCCATTATATCATTACAGAAGGACTTGGATAGCATACAGGTTTAGGCAGGTTTGTGGACGATGAGATTTAATGTCAGTAAATGTAAAGTATTACACATAGGAAGTAAAACTGTTAGGTCTGAATACACGATGGGCTGTCAGAAAATCGAGAAAATCAAAAACCTTATGAGAAGGATTTAGGAGTCATAGTGGACCCTGAGCTATCAACTTCCTAACAGTGTTCAGAAGCCATTAAGAAGGCCGACAGAATGTCAGGTTATATAACGCCCTGACGTGTGGAGTTCAAGTCCAAGGAAGTTCTGCTCAAGCTTTATAACACACTGGTGAGGCATCATCTTGAGTCCTGTGTGCAGTTTTGATCTCCAGGCTACAAAAAGGACATAACAGCACTAGAAAAAGTCCAGAGAAGAGTGACTAGGCATATTCCAGGGCTACAGGGGATGAGTTATGAGGAAAGATTAAAAGAGCTGAGCTTTTACAGTTTAATCAAAAGAAGATTAAGAGGTGACATGATTGAAGTGTTTAAAATTATAAAGGGAATTAGTACAATGGATTGAGACTGTTATTTCAAAATGAGTTCATCAAGAACACAGGGACACAGATGGAAACTTGCGAAGGGGAAATTTTGCACAAACATTAGATAGTTTTTCTATACACAAAGAACGATAAACACTTGGAATAAGCTACCAAGTAGTGTGGTAGACAGTAAGACGTTGGGGACCTTCAAAACTCAACTTGATGTTTTTTTGGAAGAAATAAGTGGATAGGACTGGCGAGCTTTGTTGGGCTGAATGGCTTGTTCTCGTCTAGATTGTTCTAATGTTCTAACATATAGAGATAATTCCTTCCATTAATTTTCCTGTGATGCATGTTAAACTTACTGGCCTATAGTTGCTTGGATCTGCCCTTTCACCCTTTTTCTATAATGGGATGATATTTGCCATTTTTCAGTCCTTCGGAATGCACAGTGACTTCCTAACAATATGTGTCAAATTGTCAAATTTTCATGTTGGAAAAAAATGGATTGGATTGAATCAAGGGTTTAGGAAACGAGTATGCAGGCTTCTCCTTCATAAAATTAAATCAAAAAAGTGAAGCATGAATGGTGTAAGGAAAATTTTAAAATGCATCATTGTGTCGTGTCGGAGGAGGACACACAACATCTCAGACACTATCATGATGTTCTCTTAATTGCATTAATGTGCTCAAGAAAAATAAAATGACCCTCCCCACCGCCACCATCATTCCTCTCTACTCCACATGAATCTCTAAGCTTTTTAAATCCGTCTACCCATTTCATTATTTATTACTGTTGGGACCATTTTAGCAAATCCTGACAGCTCAAACTGATCTGGGAGCTAAAGTTGTGACTGGGGGGAAATGTCAACCTGCTACTGTGTGTCGCCTGTGGTACCTCTACTGTCGCATTTTAATTGAGGAAAATCTAACCACTCAATCAAGGGGAAGGAAGCATGACATTAAAGATGTGTCCAAGATCCATTTAAACCTCCCCAGCGTGTTCGTCTTGGTGTAATTCAGTTGCTGCTTTCTTCTTCACTGTAAATAAATAAACATAGGTTGTGCTCTTGTTGTCCTTTCATGATATAAAAATGCTCAGTAAAAACTTTACGTTTCACATTTTCGCATGCAAAGAGTTTGATGAACTGACAATGAAAATCTTCTGAATGTTACTTGAAGTGCCTGGAAAACAGTGTGCATAATCAGTGGTGGACTGTAGCAGATGGTTTGCCATGGTTAAAATTCAGTGTGTAGTAGAATATTACAATGTATTCAAAAAAACTTCTAACAGCTTTGATACAGGAGTCCATCCATCTACCAAGAGGTGTTCTCCAGGAGATGCAAGTTTAATTTCGGCCTACACAACATGTTTACACATTCTGTCTATTGGAAACTGTGATTCTCCTCTTTTTGTTGACTGGAACAATAGAAAAAAGAATGACAAGAACAAGTCACTGAGCCAAACAAAGCCCACCAATTCTATCCACCTGGTTCTTGCAAAACAACACCAAGTAGAGCATTGAATGTTTCTGAACTCCTTCTATCCAGGACACAATTTATTAATTTATTCCATGTGTCTCTGGGTCTCTAAATGAAGAAAAACAATTTGATGTTTGTGCAAAATTTACCCTCGAGAAATTTCCAACAGTGAACCCATGTTCCTGTTGAACTCATTTTAAAGTCACGGTCTCGATCCACTGGACTAATTCTCTTCATAATTTTAAACACTTCCATCATATCACCTCTTAATCTCCTTTTGCTTAAACTGTAAAGGCTCAGCTGTTTTCATTTTTCCTCATAACTCATCCCCTGTAGCCCAGGAATCAGCCAAGTCGTTCTTCTCTGGACCTTCTCTAGTGCTGCTATGTCCTTTTTGTAGCCTGGAGACCAAAACTGCTCACAGTACTCCAGACAAGGCCTCACCAGTGTGTTACGAGGGCAATCCCAAAAGTAAGGTCTCCAAAGCTGTAGACATAACGTAGAGAAACTGTTCGTATGGCTGTTGGCCACACTGTTGTGATCGGTGCTTCCTCCACTCCCAAACAAGCATGTGCGGCTTCGCTGGGATGCTCAATCTTGGCTTGGCAGCCCTTGAAAATGGAGCTCCCGTTGAACGCTACCGCCAAGTGCGAAGTTCATGCAGGAGACCATCAATTTGCTGACGAGACAGTCGCAAAGTTTGAGGAAAACATGCGTAAAATCGGCTGTTGGAACTTCATCACCCACCCACCCTATAGTCTGCACTTGGCACCCAGTGACTACCACCTGTTCCCTAAGTTGAAAGAACATTTGTCCGGAAGGCGATTCTGCTCCGACGAAGAGGTGAAAGATGAGGTTCAACGCTTCCTGAAGGACATGGTGGCGAGCTGGTATGACATGGGCATTCTAAAACTACCACAGCGTCTACAAAAATGCATCGACCGAAATGGCGATTATGTAGAAAAATAAATAAGTCTTTAACCTTTAAAATGATGTAAACATTATAGAAAATAAACGGTTGTTTGTATTTCTAAAAAAATAGGAGACCTTACTTTTGGGATTGCCCTCGTATAAAGCTTCAGCATAACCTCCTTGTACTTGAACTCCACACATCATGGTGCTATATAACCTGACATTCTGTTAATTTCTTAATGGCTTCCGAAAATTGTCAAGCAGTTGATAGAGTCCACTATGACTCCTAAATTCTTCTCATAAGGCGAACTTTTGATTTTCCAACCGCCTATTGTGTATTCAAACCTCAAATTTTTACTATGTGTAATACTTTACATTTACTGACATTGAATTTCATCTGCCACAAATCTGTCCAAGTCTCTATGCCATCCAAGTCCCTCTGTGATGATTCAACAGATTCAAGATGCCAATTCCTCTAACTTGGTATCATCAGCAAACTTAACCAGCTTGTTGTTTATATTCCTATCCAGATCATCTCTCTATATATAAAATCCAAAGTCTGTTTGTCTGTCTGTCTGCTTTTCACAAGAGAACTATTTAACAGATTTAGATCGGGTTTTAATTTGCTTGAACATTCCGGTTGATTTTAGGAATTCTCTCGTTGCACTAAGCATCATAGTTTACTTACAGTACTGATCAAGCTGAGGGGAGGGGGCCTGGGCAGGGCCGGGACCTCCTCAGTCATGCGTCTGCCTCGGGGGCATTCCTTATCTCCACTTAGCTAGATCGGGTTTTTTTCTAGAATTTGCTTGAACATTCCGGTTGATTTTGCGACTTCTCTCATCTCGCTAAGAATCATAGTTTGCTTGCAGGAGTGATATATTCTGAGACAGAGGGTGTGGGCCGAGGGAAGGGAGAAGCGTGATGTCAGGAGTGGGGAGCCGGGCAGAGCCCTCCTCACTGTCCAGTTTCACTACCACACGAAGGAAGCCGACGGGGATGGCTAGTGTATATATGTACAGTGGAACCTCGGGTCACGACCGTAATTCGTTCCAAAACTCTGGTTGCAACCCGATTTATATTAATGCAAAGAATTATTATAGAATTATTGGTCGTGACCCGAAGTAATTTCCTCCATAGGATTGTTTGTAAATACAATTAATCCGTTCCGGACCGTACGAGCTATATGTAAATATATTTTTACTTTATTTTTCTAAAGATTTTTAAGCACAAAAATAGTAAATTATACCATAGAATGCACAGTGTAATAGTAAACTAAATGTTTACTTACTTCTTCTCTAATGTTTACTTCTTCTACTTGGGCACTCTTGCTCGCCCTCTCTCTCTCGCTTGCTTGCACTCTCGCTCTCTCTCTCACACTCGCTGGCACTCTCTGTCTCGCTCGCTCGAACTGTCTCTCTCTCTCTCTCTCTCTCGCTCGCTCGAACTATCTCTCTCTCGCTCTCTCTCGCTCGCTGCACAGGGAATGCACAGGGAGAGACTGAACACATGTGGAAATCATCAGTGCGTACGAACTGGAAGGAAAACTGGCTTGTTCATCACCCGAGTGTGTGGCTGTGAACAGATGCAAAAGTTTGGCGAACTTTTTGGTCGTAACCCAATTTGTATGTGTTCAGAGATGTTCGTGACCCGAGGTTCCACTGTATACAGTGTATATAATAGAACTGGACACCTGCAGTGTTAACATCACCCATTTATTCACAACATAACATTCTGCTTCCTATGTTTCAGGCAGTTTTGGACCCATCTACACACTACACCCTGAGCTCCCACTTCTTTTAGATTGATGCCCACCCTTTCATGTGGTACCTTATCAAAGGTTTCCTGAAAGTCCAGATAAATATCACTGTATGTTCCACTCTGATCACACCCTTTTGTTTCTTCCTCATAGAATTCCAGCATGTTTGTAAAACATGACTTTCTTTGTCTGGATCCATGCTGACTGTTCCCTACAAATCCCGTTCCGTGTGCTGTTTAACTCTTTTAGGTCGGATGTCGACTTTTCTCGACAGGTGGTGTTGAGGGCGAATGTCGACAAAAGCCGACATCCAGGGATAGAGGACGACAATTAGCTGTTAATGGCGACAAAACTCACTGTCACGTTGCAGGCATTCCCTCGTTGACTCGGCAACTAATCCATGGGTGGGCAGTGAGTTGCGAAATGTAAACAATGGCAAGATGGCATCGACATGTCACAAGGGAGCGAAGCGAGTGCAGAAAAGAAAACACTCGGCAGACAATGTTTTGCGCATTATCACGGAGTCAGACTCTGATTTTTCAGAATCGGATTTTATTGACAGTGATCAGGAGATCGAACAAGAGAGTGAGAAGCCGGCATCAGCTGATCGGACACCAGCCGATGCCGTGCCAGCTGAACGCATTCGCGCAGCCGATGCATCTATGGCAAGGTGGGAGGAATACACAGACATTGATCCGTGGGCTACCGGACTTCACAAGATGGCATGGCTTGCTGTTGGACACGACAGATCACCAGCTGCTGAACTACTTCAGGCTGCTCTCCCCTGATGCTGCTTTTCAGCTACTGTCAGATGAGACAAACAGGTAGGCAGAGAAATTTTTTGAATCGTGGGCTGCGCTTGCATCGCATTTTCGTTTTTCAAAGTGGAAACCCACAACAAAAGACGAGATGAAGTGTGCGGTGGCATTACAAATAGAGATGGGACAGAACTGGTGATATAACTTCAGGGAGCATTGGTCCAAACGTGCTTTGTCCCCTGGTGGCTTTGGACAGGTTATGCAGCGTGATGATAGGTACATGATGCTGCAAAGTTTTATTCAGAAAACTTGGTGGCAGTGGCATGGCACGATGGCAAACGGGTGACTTGTCTCTCTACAGTACACACTAACAATATATGTGAGAAAGTGCAGCAACAGACAATTGAAAAGGAGACAGCAAAGCAACACGTATTGTAAGGAGTGCAATGTGGCAATGACTGAAATTGGCTGCTTTGAGCGACATCAGACTTTGCTGTGTAAAATGTATGTGATATGTATGTGAAATCATAGAGTATGCAGGCTCATACAACATGCAAGACAGTAACATTTGTCAAAAGTAAATATTTTTTGTTGATTTCAATTGCTTTGTGTTCTTTTTTTAAAAAAAGTTAGTTTTTGGAAAAATATTCAGCCCTGGGAGAAAAGAAACAAAAAAAAAAATTAGCCCTAAAAGAGTTAATCTTCTCCTTAATAATTCCTTCCATTAATTTACTTGTGATGCACGTTACGCTGTTCTCCAGTCCTTAGCAATTTCCCCAATGTTGAATGACTTCCTAAAAATATATGACAATTGTGTATACCTGCACTCAATAACATCCTTAAGCACTCAAGGATAAATGTTATCCTCTTCAAGTACTATTCAGAGTATTTTTTAATGACATTTTTTAGTGAATTCAGTAGGCACATGCGAGACTGTGAAGGTTCCACGGCCTGACAAGACCAAAACTGAGCTTTTTGGCCATGAGACTAAACACCACGCTACACTTCACATTATAAAAGACACACTTTACCTATCGTGTAGCATGATGGTTGCAGCATCATGCTGTGAAGAAGGTTTCTGAGGGTAAAATGAATGCAGCAAAACTTCTGGAAATCCGAGTGGAAAGTCTGATGCAACCTTGGGAGAAAATGTATTTTTCCAGGAAAACAACAAACCGAAATAGAAAACAAAAGCTACAAAGGAATGGCTTTAAAACAACATGTTATTGTCCTGGGGCCTCATTTATAAAACTTGGATTTGAGCAATAAAATATGTGCACACCAAATAAACAATAAAATGAGTATGCCAATAAAAAAAATCAGATTCATAAAATCTGCCGTACACACATCGCTATGCAATTTACCTTTTATAAATCACAGTCACCTTGTAAATTTACATACATGAATGTGCTTTGAATGACACCCTGGAACCTCCACATTTTGTATTTTGCCTCAAAATAAATAAAATCACTAGGTCATCGAGATATGATGTGCACTAAAGGTAACTCATTGATTGTGATTAACAAAAGAAGGTTAATTCTCGCTAGGTGTCCTTTTTGCAATATGAGTACATTAAAGTGATCTGATTACATTAGGAGAACCAGACATGGCTGCAATTTGACTTTTTTTGTTAATAAAAACATGTTATGTTTCATGTGTGTGTGCCCACACCATACAAAAACTGAATGTGGAACCTCACTGATCAGTTATTGGCTTCCAAGCATAGCAGGCATGATGGAGTGAAGCCTGTCTGAGATATTCGTCACATATTGGCCAGTATGAGAAGAAAGAACAGGTAGCTGATTAAACTGATGAAAAACTAAAAAGTTCTTCAGTGCAAATACTCAGCATTGCAGCTCTTAAAAGAACACTAAAATATAGTCTGTACGTCACAGTCGTCTTTTTTTGAAGTGTACTATTTTTGCCTCATCAACACACATTCTACTAATGGCTCAGTGATATGAATTATTATGTGTGCGAGTCATATTTAAGTATTTAAATGGTTTGGCTGCATTTCCCTACCTTGCCAATGGTGTCGCCATTTCCCAGTTTCTCTGAAATGTTGCATACACATAAATCAGAGTTGCTATATATGTAAACATACTCCCCCATCAAGTTTTCTTTTATATATCACGATGTTTGCATGAGAAGTTGTTTATGCACAATTTGGGCCCTTTTTTGTGTATATAAGCTTTATAAATGAGGCCCTTGGAATGGCCAAGTCAGATTTCAGTGCCCATATTTTTCAAGTGTCTTATCAAGGCAGACTAGGATAAGAATTTTTCTATGTTAGTATATGACACAAGAAGTACTTACAAAGCTTTCCATGCCTACTCCAAGCTAGGAGTGAGAGTTTATGTTTGAGGGATGAATGACGTCACAATGTCACAACAACCTAAGCCACAAATTATAACTGATGAAGCTGTTTGTACATTTCTGTTATTAATGGTCAGGCTCCACAGATCTATCTATCTATCTATCTATCTATCTATCTATCTATCTATCTATCTATCTATCTATCTATCTATCTATCTATCTATCTATCTATCTATCTATACTGCCATTCACATCTATCTATCTATCTATCTATCTATCTATCTATCTATCTATCTATCTATCTATCTATCTATCTATCTATCTATCTATCTATCTATCTATCTATCTATCTATCATATATAGTGCCTTTCATATCTATCTATCTATCTATCTATCTATCTATCTATCTATCTATCTATCTATCTATCTATCTATCTATCTATCTATCTATTATATAGTGCCTTTCATCATCTATCTATCTATCTATCTATCTATCTATCTATCTATCTATCTATCTATCTATCTATCTATCTATCTATCTATCTATCTATCTATCTATCTATTATATAGTGCCTTTCACATCTATCTATCTATCTATCTATCTATCTATCTATCTATCTATCTATCTATCTATCTATCTATCTATCTATCTATCTATCTATCTATCTATTATATAGTGCCTTTCACATCTATCTATCTATCTATCTATCTATCTATCTATCTATCTATCTATCTATCTATCTATCTATCTATCTATCTATCTATTATATAGTGCCTTTCACATCTATCTATCTAT
Organism: Erpetoichthys calabaricus; assembly: GCF_900747795.2. Taxonomy (NCBI): domain Eukaryota; kingdom Metazoa; phylum Chordata; class Cladistia; order Polypteriformes; family Polypteridae; genus Erpetoichthys; species Erpetoichthys calabaricus. The sequence goes on from NC_041394.2 coordinate 5,741,204, forward strand.
CTATCTATCTATCTATCTATCTATCTATCTATCTATCTATCTATCTATCTATCTATCTATTATATAGTGCCTTTCACATCTATCTATCTATCTATCTATCTATCTATCTATCTATCTATCTATCTATCTATCTATCTATCTATCTATCTATCTATCTATCTATCTATCTATCTATTTATACTGCCATTCACATCTATCTATCTATCTATCTATCTATCTATCTATCTATCTATCTATCTATCTATCTATCTATCTATCTATCTATCTATCTATCTATCTATTATATAGTGCCTTTCACATCTATCTATCTATCTATCTATCTATCTATCTATCTATCTATCTATCTATCTATCTATCTATCTATCTATCTATCTATCTATCTATTATATAGTGCCTTTCACATCTATCTATCTATCTATCTATCTATCTATCTATCTATCTATCTATCTATCTATCTATCTATCTATCTATCTATCTATCTATCTATCTATCTATCTATCTATCTATCTATCTATTATATAGTGCCTTTCACATCTATCTATCTATCTATCTATCTATCTATCTATCTATCTATCTATCTATCTATCTATCTATCTATCTATCTATCTATCTATCTATCTATCTATTAGTTATATAGTGTCTCTCATCTTGTATTTACGATGTTCATTTTGCCCACATTTTCTACATTAAACTGCATTTCCCAAGTGTTGTTTGCCCAGGTCTGAAGCTTGTCCAGGTCTTTTTGAATTCTTTTTGCTGCCTCCTCCTTGTCTGCCATTCCTTCTGTTTTACTGTCATCTGTGAATTTCACATGTTTAATAACTACACCAGAATCAATGTCATTAACATAAATCAGAAAAAGTAAAGATGGTCCAAGGACAGACCCCTGAGGGACTCCACTGGTGGCCTCACTCCTTTCTCCTCTTATCTGTACTCTTTGTCTCCTGCCACTTATCCAAGTTGAGATCCAGTTTTTTAGGTTACCTGTGATGCCCACAGGTTCAAGTTTCAGAATTAATATTTAGTGTGGGCCATAGCTGAATTTATTTAGTTCCAAATTCACTCTTGCTCACACTGAGCCACCTTGTTAAATGTGATTAATATAACATCATGTGTTTTGACCATGGGAACTGCTAGTATCCCCAAGCATGATCCATATGGATACAGAGAAAACAAGGGGCTTCACACAGAAGGTAACCCTGCTGGACTTTGACCTGATAGCCGAATGCTGTTAGACAGTGTTAGCATGGCCTGCCCAAGTTGCTGTCCTGGATGAATGGCATGCTCTCCTAAAATAGTAAGATCAGCTCTTTTTTCTTTTGTAATCTCTTCAGGACTGTTTCTGGTTTAGACAGCAGGTCACTCAAGCCCATTCTAAAGTAAAATGTACAGTTGACTCCACTTAAGTGCACATCGGTTAAGCGCACGCTCCGCTTAGCTGCACATGACTTGCACAGTCCCTGTTTGTATAAAGTCAAATAAACGGGTATTAAATTCAGATAAGCTCACAATCTACTTAAGCGCATGTACATTATTGATCTCATTAATATTCTCTCCAGCCAGATTCACTTTGGTTAACTGCACAGTCTCTTCACATCCACTAGTCAAATAACAATATCGATTGACATGCTCAAATGACGTAATCAGCATGCAACGATGTAAGTAGTCCGGCTCTTGTGACCAGCTGAAGGCGGATTGTTCAGGTGCTGATGTGTACTGAGACCTGAGAGGCAGTTACTAGGTGTACACTGTAGTCAGTTTAGCAGCGTGTTCTTATGTACATGTAAATGTTGTCTTAGAACTGCTAATGCATTAAACAAAAGTCTGTTAGCAACAAATGAGAATACAGATTAGCCTTACAGCTCAACTGTGATAAGTTAGCTGTTGTGATTTTTGACTATGGAGTCAACTTCATCGTCCCATGCGCAAAAATCGTTGTCTCTGGCTGAACGTGTCAATGTCTTAAACAGACTTGACAACAAGGATAGTCAGGTCTCTGTTGTGAAACATTACGGCGTTCATCCTAGCCAGATTTCTCAAATTTACAAGAATAAGGAATCAATATTGCAAGACTGGAAGAACAACGGCAATCTGGACAGAAAATTAAAAAGAATAGGGAAGGTTGAAGACGTACAATTACAGTTCATGTATATCTGAACAGTTAATGTGTAAACATGTGTACACTATATTCTTCACCGTAGTCTGTTTTAATGAATGTTTTATTGTGTTTGACAAGGCTAGTAGGTGGGGTAACTGAATGGTCAGCTTTCAGGACTGACATGTTGCACTCCTATTAAGTCCACAAGCCATGCACTTAAATGGAGTCGACTGTATACGGACAACCCGTGAATTCCTACAACAATCAACATATCACAGCATGAATATCAAACGCATAAATGGGGTGAAAGAATGACTCACACTCACTCCATTGAAGGATGCGGCTGTGCTTCACTCAGCTGATTCCCCAATTTGATTCTTTCATTCTCTGAAGCAGGCATCAGCCCAAGGAAGTGTGTCTTGGATTCTTTGAACAAGTGTGACTGAGAAGCCTCGTCACGCATTTGCAGAAATGAGTGACACTTCAACAGAACAGCACTAGAACTAGAACTAGCTACTGCATCATGGAATAACATGAATAAAGCAATTGCTCTGAAACAACTTACTCACAAAGTCGCATAAAGTGTCATTTCAGTTACATTCACAAACAGCAATTCAGGACAAGATTGTTGTCGGTCTGCACATCCATCCTTCTCTATTACAGGACACAAACATGCCAAACTCTTTGCCAGCAGCATTAAATGCTGGGTATATTGTCGACTCTCTGAATGGCACATGAATCCTGATCTCTGAACCTAATAGCAATGAGGCGCTCTTGCTTGAAGAGCCAAAGCCAACAAATTCTTCTCTTTGTGAGCCTGAGAGCTGAGATCCAGTCTGCCGTGCTAAGCACTGAGCTCCCTCTGCTTAGGGGCAGCCGTTCCTTCAAGAAGGGAAATTCAGCATCTAAACTCTTAGGCCAGAATGAGGAATGGCTTTTCACTATGAAGTGCCAAAAGACAGCAGAAGATAGCTGAGGAAGCAGCAGCACTTCTCTGACAAGGATCATGCAGCAAAGAGAAAGAGTGCACTCCAACACAAGAAGTCCTCTACTTGAACCCGGAGCCACAACAAAGCAACAACTGCACACAACACTGGGCATCATCCATAAAGACTTGGTATCTTAAAAGTATTTACCGTATATATATATATATATATATATATATATATATATATATATATATATATATATATATATAATATATATATATATACAGTGGGTACGGAAAGTATTCAGACCCTCTTCAATTTTTCACTCTTTGTCATATTGCAGCCATTTGCTAAAATCATTTAAATTAATTTTTTTCCTCATTAAGGTACACACAGCACCCCATATTGACAGACAAAAAAAAGAATTTTTGAAATTGTTGCAGATTTATTAAAAAAGAAAAACTGAAATATCACATGGTCCTAAGTATTCAGACCCTTTGCTCAGTATTTAGTAGAAGCACCCTTTTGAGCTAATACAGCCATGAGTCTTCTTGGGAAAGATGCAACAAGTTTTTCACACCTGGATTTGGGGATCCTCTGCCATTCCCTCCTTGCAGATCCTCTCCAGTTCTGTCAGGTTGGATGGTAAACGTTGGTGGACAGCCATTTTTAGGTCTCTCCAGAGATGCTCAATTGGGTTTAAGTCAGGGCTCTGGCTGGGCCATTCAAGAACAGTCACAGAGTTGTTGTGAAGCCACTCCTTCGTTATTTTAGCTGTGTGCTTAGGGTCATTGTCTTGTTGGAAGGTAAACCTTCGGCCCAGTCTGAGGTCCTTAGCACCCTGGAGAAGGTTTTTGTCCAGGATATCCCTGTACTTGGCCGCATTCATCTTTCCCTCGATTGCAACCAGTCGTCCTGTCCCTGCAGCTGAAAAACACCCCCACAGCATGATGCTGCCACCGCCATGCTTCACTGTGGGGACTGTATTGGACAAGTGATGAGCAGTGCCTGGTTGTCTCCACACATACCTCAGTGCAAGACACATGACAGCCTGCATGGAGTTTGCTAAAAGACACCTGAAGGACTCTGAGATGGTGATAAATAAGATTCTCTGGTCTGATGAGACCAAGATAGAACTTTTTGGCCTTAATTCTAAGCGGTATGTGTGGAGACAACCAGGCACTGCTCATCACTTGTCCAATACAGTCCCCACAGTGAAGCATGGCGTGTGTCACAGCTTAAGTTTTCTTTGTCGATGGGTTTCTGAGAATTATTCTAAAAAGATTGAAAGTACAGTATAGCATCTGTGCACCAGCCAGGCGATCCCCTGCTATGAAAAACCATTAGAGTTAATCCGATGCAGAGGACTCGTTCCGTACTCTCTCCTTCCCCTTTTTCCAAATTTAGACGACTGCCAAACGTCAATGACAGTGAAAGCCAAGAAATAACAGCAGCATCGCTTTTGGAGGAAATTCAAAACGTAAATGGATTTGAAGACGTCGACAGAGAAAACATCGAAGAATGGCTACTCTGTGATAATGATCAGCCTGGATATCAAGTGAAAGACGCCGCCGCCCTTGCTGCAGAAGCGAAGTCAAGTGCAGAATTGCCGGAAGAAAGCGACGATGACGCAGTTGAAGACAAACCTTCAGAAAAGAAAGTTTCGATTGCAGAAGCGCTAAATTGTGCCGAAACATTGCTAGACTTTCTTGAGCAGGAAGCGGATTCAAATTTTAGTGACATCCTAACACTTCGCAAGCTCCGCACATCAATAAAACTGAAGCACTGCAAGAACACAAAGCAGCATCTCCTGTCTGATTTTGTCAAGAAAACTTCATAAACAACACAAGAAAGGTATGAATTTCACTGTACAGCACCTATTCTAGCATTTGTGAATTTTTATAATTATTTTCGATTATCCATGATTTTTGATTATCCAGATGACGGGCGCTGGTCATTAAACTGGATAATTGAGGTTGAACTGTATATATATATACAGTATACAGTATACATATATTGTGACAGGAGGTCACGGACATTACCCAGCCAGGATGCCAGTTGGATGGAAGGACTGAGAGAGAGGGCATTTTCAAGGCACAATCTTCCCCGGGACACTAGATGGCAGCCGTCCTGGGTGTCTGTGGCACCACGGCTTCCTGCAGGGCATGCTGGGAGTTGGAGATTGGCACAGCCCTGTTGGGTTCCATGGAGGCTGCGGGGGGAGCTACAGAGCCCTACTTCGGGCTCTCACCACACCTGGGAGTGATTCCAGGTCTGATTAATGAGCCATCTGGAAAACTCCCAGGGCCATCATAAAAGGAGCGACCTCACTCCATTCAGAGTAGGGAGGAAGAGGGATGAAGCTTGTGAGGGAGGAGAAGAGGTGGAAAGGAGAGAAAGAGGAAGAATTGTATTGCTACATTGTACTGTGCTGCTGTGGGGAGTGAGGCAAAAGTGCTTCCCCATATGAAAATAAATGTGTGCTGTGCTAGAACTCGTGTCTTTACCTGTCAGTGTTGGGGCTGGGGCGGCTGGTTTCCACTATATATATATATATATATATATATATATATATATATATATATATATATATATATATATATATATATATATGCAATACAATACAATTTATTTTTGTATAGCCCAAAATCACACAAAAAGTTCCGCAATGGGCTTTAACAAGCCCTGCCTCTTGACAGCCCCCCAGCCTTGACTATCTAAGAAGACAAGGAAATACTCCCAAAAAAACCCTTATAGGGAAAAAATGGAAGAAACCTTGGGAAAGGCAGTTCAAAGAGAGACCCCTTTCCAGGTAGGTTGGGCGTGCAGTGGGTGTCAAAAAGAAGGGGTTCAATACAATACAATACACAGAACAGAAAAAATCCTCAATACAGTATAAAAATAAAAATTGTAGAAGTACAGAGCAAGATTTAACAGTAGATGATATCACAGAATAGGATTTGGATTTGTTTAGAGTCCTGGAGACCTCCTCCATCAAGCTGCCTCCCCCATTTGGCCTTTCCACAGCTGAGTCAGTGCTGGGCCAGCCAATCCAATGAAAGGACCCCTCTTTCTCACGATTCCTGTGAGCCTCCATCAGGGATGACTTTACCTTAGGCGGGCAAAACAACTTGGCAGGTGGGCCGTGGCACCAAGTGCCACATTTGAGTACCGAGAAGAGAAACAGAATAGGTGAGTGTTAGTATACAATTATAACTATCATGTTACCTATGTTTTAGTGCTAATGACTAACAACAGAGATGCAGTCCAGTACAGTTAATCAGCAGCTCTAGTCAGGGTGTGCTAAACTGAAGTAGTGAGTCTTCAGCCGGGATTTAAAAGCTGAGACCGAAGGGGCATCTCTTATAGTAGCAGGCAGACCATTCCACAGTTTAGGGGCCCTGTAACTAAAAGCTCGACCTCCCACTGTTATTTTATTAATCCTTGGAACCATAAGCAGACCAGCATCTTGAGATCTTAATGTGCGCTCTGGTTTGTAAGTCATGATAAGTTCAGACAAGTAAGCCAGACCTCGACCATTTAATGCTTTATATGTTAAAAGGAGGATTTTGAAATCTGCCCTAAACTTAACCAGAAGCCAGTGTAAGGATTTAAGAACTGGAGTTATGTGTTCATATTTTCTTGTTCTTGTAATAATTCTTGCAGCAGCATTTTGGATTAACTGGAGGCTGTATAAAGAACAGTATGAACATCCAGTGAACACCGCATAGCAGTAGTCAATCCTACTGGAAATAAATGCATGAATTATTTTCTCAGAATCCTGTTTATTTAGAATGCGCCTTAATTTCCCAACATTTTTAAGATGGAAGAAACATGAGTTGGACAACTTTGTAATATGCACTTTAAATGACATGCTAGAGTCAAAGATAACTCCCAGATTGTGGGCTGATTCAGTAAAATTAATGGGGATTCCAACTGAGGTAAATGATGACAGAATATTGTTGTGATCAGCGTCATTCCCTCCAACAATTAACATCTGTTTTATCTGTATTTAAAGACAAGCAGTTTTCATCTATCCACTCCTTTAATTCACTAACACAACTAATTAAAGACAACATTGGAGAAACTTCATCTGATTTAAATGAAAGGTATAACTGGGTGTCATCTGCATACGAGTGAAAATTAACATTATGTTTCCTAATGATAGATTCCAGTGGAGGCCTGTAAAGTGAAAACAGTAAAGGTCCCAGTACTGAGCCCTGCGGGACACCATATTGAACTTCTGTGTATAATGATGGAGTACTGTCAGCACATTTCTGTACATATTGGTATCGATTTGATAAATAAGAACTAAACCAAGCGAGCACCGTTCCTGTAAGGCCAACATCATTTTCTAGCCTGTGCAGTAAAATCAAATGGTCAATGGTGTCAAACGCTGCACTTAAGTCTAACAACATAATTACAGTGGAGTTTCCTTCATCAGAGTATATCAGAATGTCATTTACAACCCGCGTTAGTGCCGTTTCTGTACTATGACCAGTGCGAAAACCAGACTGGAATTTCTCAAATAAATTGTAATGCGTAAGGTGTGTCTGAAGCTGACTGGCGACTACTTTTTCTAGTATTTTAGAGAGGAACGGTAAATTTGAAATAGGCCTATAATTATTTAGTATGTGTGGGTTTAGGTCTGACTTTTTAAGTAATGGTTTTATGACTGACACTTTTAGTGCATCAGGTACTGTGCCATGCAATCATGAACTATTGATAATGTTTAGGATAGGCGCTGCAAGAACATCCATTCCACTTTTTACTAGTTTTGTTGGCACTGGATCAGGGAACAAGTAGAGGGTTTCTATTTCATTTTAGAAAGTCAGTATGATCAAGGGGGGGGGGGGGTTTGTATAGTTTAATTATTGTGTACATGTCGCAACGCCGTCAGAAGAAAGGACGCACTATCTTTGATATATGCACATACTAAATCGACAGGATAAACTGCATTTCGTGTTTCGGCTGTCGATTTCTTGTTTTTAGCATTAAACAGGACCATGCGCAGATTGTATATATATATAGTGACAGATAGGGGGCGCTATCGCTCCCTTGAACCCTCGGACAATACGTCAGACACCAGGTAAAAGTCCAATACTTATTTATTTTATAATAATTATGTGCACCAAGCACCCTCCACTCCACTATACTCATAAACACTACAATACAATAAATCAATAATCAATAAACAATCCTCCACTCCCAGACGCGTTGCCACCCTTCCTCCCGACTCAGCTCAACGACTGGGATCTCCCATAGGCCTTTTATATTTCCTGACCTGGAAGTGTTTCCGATTCTTCAATCCACGTGACCTCCAATCACTTCAGGGTCAGATCAAAAGTCCTCTTCTTCATCCCAGAAGTACGTCATTCCTCCTGTCACTGTGATTAAGATGTACTTCCGGGTTATAGGGCACTCCCTGCAGCGTCCTCTAGGGGCCCCTGTGGTATCCAGCAGGTCTGTGGATGAAAACTCCATTGTCCATAATGCCCTGCTGGAAATCGGCGCACCTCTATGTTGCAGGCAGGGCTCCACCTGGCGACTTGGGGGTAATTGGCCGGAATAAAAGGCCAGCCATGTCCTACAATATATATTTATATATATTGTCATACACATGTGAATGGGAGGCAAATAAAGGGTCTGAATGAGGTTAATTCCATGCCAGACCAGGGGGTGGCAGAGTGTATTGACCCTTTCTCTCTTTCCACTGCAGACCGATTACAAGAAATTCCGCCTGGTCCCGATGATCATCTCCATCTAGACCAAAGCTAGAGTAGCATCTCTTGCTGTCCTTGTAACACATACCTAGAATTGTTCTTAAACTGCCAGAACATTGTGATCACTCCTTAACTGCCTGAGGGGGAAAACAGTTCTTTAGAAATACATTTGAAACCTTTTGCTCCTTGGTTTCCCGAGAGAAAGTAATACTCTTCGCAGCTTTGACCACACTGTTGTTATGCAATGGTAATAAAAAATGTTCTCCACTTTGGAAGTTTTCACAATTTATTGTTATACAACATTGAATCACAGTGGATTTAATTTGACTTTTCTCACATTGATCAACAGATGAAGACTCTAAGTTAGTCAGTGAAAAGAGATTTCCGCAAAGTCATCTGAATTAATTCCAGAGATCCTCTGTAGTCCATCTAGGGACCGCAGAGAGCGGATGGTGCTTTTCATTCTGTTCCAGATGGTTTCCAGAATCTTTCCTTTCTATCTTAATCACTTTCTGCTCTTCTTCTCCTAGGCATTCTTTGATGTTCTCAATCCATTTCTTTGCTGGCCTCCCTACTTGCTGTTTCCAGTTTTTCTTACTTACTTTACTTTTTCTCTCTCATCATTCATCATCATTCTGATTTGCCTCTCCTCTCTCATCTTGCATATGTGACCAAAGAGATTTCCATTCCTTAATAACCTCACAAATATTTTATTTCCCTCATTTAAGGTCTTTGAGTTAATTCATTTGTAACTTTTTTCAGAATCTTCCTGTAACATTTCATTTTAAACATGTAGCAATGCTGCAAAACTACAAATCCCAGCAGCCCTGGTAGTACTTCACCATAGGTCAGTCACTGGCGTTGCTGTAGGAAATAAGGTATGGGGTGGACTATAAAGGTGTGCCAGAAGGAGCCGGCTAAGAAAAGCGCAATCGTCCATCTTTTGTGTCTCAACACTTCCCTTCAATAATGGATTACTACAGGTTCCTGAGGAACACAGTTTCTGGATTTGTAATCCTGTCCTGTGCCTGACGTTTGTGTGGTCTTATCAGAGTTGGTAAACATCTTTGTCTGTGGAACACTTCCAATGGCAGCAATTCTCCTGGTAGGACAAACGTTACAATACCATCCTGTGTTGGTTGTACAGGGGAATGACAGGACATGACAAAATAAATGTCGGGGTGCCAATCTGACCATTCCTGTTTACTTCCAAATAATATCTTATACATAAATGTCTACATGTGAAAGTGTGTGTGTGTCTCTCTGTCTGGCCCAGAAGTGAGAGGTGGAGTCGGGGTGAGGACTTCACCTCCAAGGAAACAGAAAACTCACTTAGCCGCTAATAACACAGGCGAGGCCAGCATGTCAGCAAAATGAAACCTCTGAAGAAAGACAAAGTCGCTTAGCCGCTAACATCAGCAAAATGGTATCCCTTTTACTTTTCCTTCCGCCACTGATGCACAAGTGATGTGAGCACGTCGGCAAAACGAAATCTCCTAGGAGAGAGATGCCCAGAGTAGTTCCTTTCAATTACCTGACATCTCCAGCCATCCATCCATTTTCCAACCCGCTGAATCCGAACACAGGGTCACGGGGGTCTGCTGGAGCCAATCCCAGCCAACACAGGGCACAAGGCAGGAAACAATCCTGGGCAGGGTGCCAACCCACCGCAGGACACACACAAACACACCCACACACCAAGCACACACTACGGCCAATTTAGAATCGCCAATCCACCTAACCTGCATGTCTTTGGACTGTGGGAGGAAACCGGAGCGCCCGGAGGAAACCCACGCAGACACGGGGAGAACATGCAAACTCCACGCAGGGAGGACCCGGGAAGCGAACCCAGGTCCCCAGATCTCCCAACTGTGAGGCAGCAGCGCTACCCACTGCGCCACCGTGCCGCCCCCTGACATCTCTACTTTTCAATTTTCTTTCTGATAATTTCAGCAGTTTCTAGGACCCCGGCCTTTTTACAGCACGGGTTCAGACAGCTGGTTATAAACAAGCAAATGCCTGATGGCATCTAAACAACAACAAAATAGGATGTCCCAAAATTACTGGGATAAAGTAATTTTGCTGTTTTAGGTGATAGAGGAGTCCCATCTTGTCGTTTGCTCAGGGACTGGAGCGGGCAGAGTCAGTTGCCCTCACCGAGCAGTTACTCAGTATTGAGAGGGAAAAGAAAGTCAACATAGTTAGCGTCCCAGGTTGGAACTACATACTTAGGAGGAACTCAGAAGGTGACCCTCCGACGCACGTGAATGACGACTGAAAGATGGTCACGTGAGACTTCTGTTCATTTATCCCCTGCAATCTGCATATGCATCTGGATTTGGACTGTCTTTGGACTTTGTATTGTTGTGTAAATCTTTGATCTTCTTGTACTTGTTGGTTTGTTCTGTGTTTGTTAAACTTTCTTCTAAAAGGTGGAGTGGTGGCTCTGAGGCTAGGGATCTGCACTGGCAATCGGAAGGTTGCCGGTTCGAATCCTGTAAATGCCAACAGGGACTCTGCTCTGTTGGGTCCTTGAGCAAGGCCCTTAACCTGCAATTGCTGAGCGCTTTGAGTAGTGAGAAAAGCGCTATAGAAATGCAAAGAATTATTATTATTATTAAACAGTTACCTTCCACTGTCCAAATGCATAGGTTAGCTAAATTGACGATACTGAATTGTCCAGGGTGTATGTGTGTGTGTTTGCCCAGAGATGGACTGGCACCCTGTCCTGCCTTGCCCCCTATGCTAGATGGGATTGTCTCCAGGGCCCCCCACAACCCTGGCCTGATTTAAGTGGGTTTGAAAATGACACGACATGACTTTGAAGTAATTACAACCTCACAGCCTGATTACTCCTTCCAAGTCTTTTAATCCAAGTGTTATTTTCTTCCTTCCTGAAACAGAATGCATTTCATGTCCTGGAGCTGGTGTGGACATTTCTGTCCCTAAGCATATGTGGCCAAACTCTGAAGGTGATTACTTTTGACACTAGAATCCCTGAAGCCTATGAAAAAACTCATAATCCCGGCCCACCTGAAATCCCTTCACACCTCTCCATCAGAGTCTTTTGTTTTGTAAATGCGTCGATCAGCACAAGCAGCAAGCAGCCTGCTATCCCATCCTCCCCTCGGACAAAAAGCTCTCCCAGTTCAAGCCAAGGCTTCTTATCTGCGTGTGAGGCGCCTGGTGTTGAATAGGGAAAAATATAAATATCATCATTTGGAATACATATGTTTCATGTGTGTTCTGTGTCTGCAGTGATCTGTGTAAATGTAGGATGAAATGCGAGACAGGAATTGTTGAACACATAACTAAAAATAAACATTTTCATATTTTAGTAATAATTGACAAAATGTAGACATGAAGTGTATAATGTGGGAAGACTGAAGTCCAAATATCAAATAAACACTTTGACAAAAGGTACAAGTATAACAAAACAAGTGTGCTTTTGTTCAAGAATTTAACCATAGAAAAAGAAATTGGGTTAGGGTACGGCACAACATAACACGACAACTTGGGTGGTGCAGTGGTAAGAACTGCTAACTCGTGATGAAGAGGTCACCGGTTTGATCCCGAATGCGATCATTTTTGAGTACTGAGCTGTTGTTATTTTTACCATCTTATACATAAACGTCTACAAGTGGAAGTGTGTGTGTCTGTCTGTCCAGCCTGGAAGTGTGAGGCTACAGCATGAAGCTCAAAAAGTCAGACCCTAGTTAATGAGTCGGAAGAAGGAAGAAGTATGAGACTACAGCATGAAGCTGAAAGAAAGCGACTCTGTCGCCAAAGTGAAACTGCTGAGGAAACCGCTTAGCCGCTAATACACAAGCGAGGCGAGTACATCGGCAAAACGAAACCTCCGAGGAGAGAGGAACTCACCTAGCTGCTGACAGACAACGGAGGCAAGCACGTCGGCAAAACAAAACCGCCGACTCTGCATTTCAAATTTTTTCTGTGACCGAAAGAACGAGATCGCGAATACAAGCGGCTGAAATGAGTTTCCTCCGCAGGGTGTCTGGGCTCTCCCTTAAAGATAGGGTGAGAAGCTCAGTCATCCGGGAGGGGCTCAGAGTAGAGCCGCTGCTCCTCCGCATCGAGAGGAGTCAGATGAGGTGGCTCGGGCATCTGATTAGGATGCCTCCTGGACGTCTCCCTGGTGAGGTGTTCCGGGCACGTCCAACCGGGAGGAGGCCCCGGGGAAGACCCAGGACACACTGGAGGGACTATGTCTCCCGGCTGGCCTGGGAACGCCTTGGGATTCCCCCGCAAGAGCTAGAAGAAGTGGCCGGGGAGAGGGAAGTCTGGGCATCACTGCTCAAGCTGCTGCCCCCGCGACCCGACCTCGGATAAGCGGAAGAGGATGGATGGATGGATGGATGGATGGATGGATGGATGGATGGATGGATGGATGGATGGATTTCAATAGTTTCTAGGAGCCCAGGCTTTTTACAACACGGGCGTACACAGCTAGTTATAGAATAAAAACATACATTTGATTCTAGTGTTAAGAAGCAATCCTTATAAACAGACAAGCTGTCCCCCGAAGCTCTGCCCACATAGTAGTGAAACAGGACAAACTATAAAAATCAATTTAAAAATAAAAAAAAATGTAATTTGCATTGAGAAGAATTCTATTGATAGGTTTCATATCTGAGGGCCTCCTGATATAAAACGTTTTTGGTTTTGTTATCAGGCGCCAGGACATATAGGTTTCTTGAGGAACTAACCCAGGAGAGAGTGATGTTAAGCTAATCGTGCAAAAAGCCTGGCGAGCTAAGATCAACCCCTGCCAACTTGAGTGTCTGTTCTTGGGCCTTGTTAATTGACATTGCAAAGCAAAGATTCACTGGGAACTGTAATCTGTTGAATTGTGAGGGCATGTCCATCGCGATTAGAAGAATGCGAGGGATTAAAACCCTCTCGCCAATGCCACATCAGACCGACTCGAATGGAGGCTGGCACGTGAGTGAGGAGGGCCCCCGCCCGCTTCCCCCTCCCCGAAGCCTCTCTCTTGGATTCGCATGAATAAATCGCTGCTATGATACTTAGCGCGTTGAGAAAGGTTACAAAATCAATCAGAATGTTCCAGCAAATTATAGAAAAATCTAAATAGATCTAAATCCGTTAAGTAGTTCTGTTGTGAAAAGCAGACAGACATACATACAGACAGACAGATGTTGGATTTTATATATTTATATATATATATTGTAAAAAGGCACTATATATGCACCCGATCTGACACAGGCACGTATAAAATAAATAAACTTTTTTTTTTCCTTCAGCTGGAGGGCATGTCTTCCCCGTGCCCCTCAAGCCACAACACAATCTCCAAAGCACCAACACACCACACACTTTCTTCTCCTGCACCACCACTCCTCCCAAGCAACCTCGTCCTCCTCCACCTGACTCTGGCCGCTGAGTGGTGGTTGCTGGCTCCTTTTATTGGGCACCCAGAAGTGCTCCAGGTGCTTCATTTCCGACATCCGGCTGCACTTCCGGGTGTGGCGAAACCAGTGTCCAGAAGGGTCCAGCAGCTCCTGCTGCAGCAACCCAACAGGGCTGCACAACACTCCAACCCCCATGAAGCCCTGCGGGAGTCCGAGGCACCGCTGCAATCCAGGGAGGGTGCCATCTAGCGTCCAGGGGGAGATACTGGGTTTCCCATCCTTGCTCCCCCAGAAGATATGCTGCAGGGGCGTCCCGGCCGGGCATGGACCCCAGCTGCCTGCTACTATATATATATATGCATTTTGTAAACCTACCATCAATGATCAAGCAGTCAAAACCTGTGAACAATGATGAAACATTTATGCACATCTAATTTCACATGGAAGCTGAGTCTAGACATACCCTAAATGAAAGTTCAGTGTATGAACTATAACTTTCTCTGACTAAGATGTTTTTATTGATCTATTGTTTGGCCACTGAAAGAAGAAGCGCATATACATTCCCTAATTTAATATGAAGAATGTCAAGATGCAGATTTATGAGAATAATAAACAATGTAGAGATACGACATAAGCAGGAGTAAAGTGATATAAAGAACACAGATAAAACTTGCTGCTGGACCATACTGGCGAAGAAATGGGAGAAGGGAATGATGAGGTTGTCACATGTAACCCACTCATTGACCTTTTTGAAGTCGTTGATGTCTGATTGCAGCCAATGTCCTGAAGGCCTGGGAGTGTGATGGTCGAATTTCCGTACCCTATATACTTTCATCTGCTGGTCTGAGGTGACGCCATATCTCTTGGCTTTAAGGTGATTGTAATCAGAGGTGGTCTGCTCATCGAGGTTGTGGTAGGTCCACTGTGCCAATGTGTTTGCCCAGTCCGCTCACTCCCATTGCATGTAGGGTGGCTGTACTCCTGAACACAAGAAACTCAGTTTTTATATCATCATCATGAAGCAGTAACAATACCTTGGATGGAGCTCGTGAATTGTCTTGCCCCACATGGTTGGTTTTGTGCCTCAGTCTCAGTGAGCTATGTCTGTTTGTTACCCTTCCAGGACCCTTAGTGACTGGAACTCAGCAGCCATATTGGTGATGATGGTATTCAGGTCTTGTTGTTGAGCAAAAACCACATAACTTCACCACTGTAAAATGATACAAAGAACACAGAAACAGAGTTGGGGTACCACCTTGGTAACCCCATACAATTTTACAGGTTTTGTAGAAATAAACACACAATTAGTTGCAGAGTTGTCTTTGCAGATGCAAGTCTAAAACAGAACTGAAGTAGGTAGCTGTTTTTCCTGTAGGAAGGGGCAGGTCTAGAAGGACAGAAACTGGAGATGACGTCAGTGATGGAAGGACCGTCAATCACCTGATCTGCAGAGGGAGAAAGAGAGAAAGCATCAGAAAAGAGCGCCAACCCCTGGCTTGGCGGGTAACTACATTCACTAGAGCCCTTAAGCTGCCTTCCATTCACACACATGTGGCATACGTTATGAAGGTGTTTTATTAGCTTGGGTATGTAGGAGCAAAGAATTCACATCCTCCATGAATTCTGCACTCACCAGTCAAATAGTGAGAAAAGCGCTATATACAGTAAATCCAAAGAATTATTATTATTCTTAAATATGCATTATAGACAGACATAAGATAGGTCATGTCCTTCTAAACTGCTACTGAAAACATGACAGGAGGCTCCATTTTCTTTCTTTTATTGCATTTAGCAGTTGCTAGCACTTTATTCTCTTGCCCAACCTTTGATCTTGCAGAATTATTTGCTCTGCCCTCTGTAATCACTTTTGCTCTCGACCTTCTGGAAAGAAGGATTAGGATGGCCCTAACTGAGGCTTTTACGTTCTTGAAAGGAGTAAAGAAGAAAAACTGTTCAATTTTTCTTTGTAAGAGACTGAACAAAGGGCTTACAGAATGAAGCAGATAAGAACAGAGAGAGGGAGATAGCACCACACTGACCATAAATGAAGATATCGGCATGCAACTGTTGAGTGAAAGAGACCACTGGGCAGTGATAGACTCAACACACAATAGGAACCACTGGAGATATCAGAGCTGAACAGATAAAGGGGCATCTGGTGGGAAAAATGCTGCCCTGGAACTACAGCTGTCATATCCTACCGGGCCAAGACAACCTAAAATGGTTACTACCCTGTTCAAACTACTGTCCAGCTCTATTATTAGATAATCCATCCATCCATCCATTTTCCAACCCGCTGAATCCGAATACAGGGTCACAGGGGTCTGCTGGAGCCAATCCCAGCCAATACAGGGCACAAGGCAGGAACCAATCCTGGGCAGTGTTCCATCCCACCGCAGGACACACACAAACACACACCAAGCACACACTAGGGCCAATTTATCGCCAATCCACCAAACCTGCATGTCTTTGGACTGTGGGAGGAAACACACAGAGACACGGGGAGAACATGCAAGCTCCACGCGGGTAGGACCTGGGAAGCAAACCCGGGTCTCCTAACTGCGAGGCAGCAGCGCTACCACTGCGCCACCGTGCCGCCCGTCATTATTAGATAATCATAACCTTATTACAAAATTGTGCTCCCCTACTTTTACCGAAAATACTACAGAGTAATACAGACAACGTCCTAATGAGATGACGGATGGTGTCCTGGGGGATCTCCTCCCAGATGTGGACCAGGGCATCACTGAGCTCCTGGACAGTCTGAGGTGTCAGATGAACCCAAACATAATGTCACACCCAGAGGAGTTCTATTGCTTAGACATCAGGCGAGCCAATCAAAGGTATCAATTCCTTCATCTTCCAGGAACTGCCTGCATACTCTCATCACATGAGGCCGATCATTGTCGTGCACCAGGAGGAACCTAGGATCCACTGCACCAGCATAGGGTCTGACAATGGGTCCAAGGATTTCATCCTGATACCTAATGCCAGTCAAGGTGTTGTTGTCTAGCCTGTAGAGGTCTGTGCGCCCCTCCATGGATATGTCTCCCCAGACCATCACTGACCCACCACCAAACCGGCCATTCTGAACGATGTTACAGGCAGCATAACATTCTCCACGGCTTCTCGAGACCCTTTCACGTCTGTCACATGTGCTCAGGCTGAACCTTCTCTCATCTGTGAAAAGCACAGGGCGCCCGCCAGTGGTG